>NW_025919287.1:0-26536 GCF_907164915.1 Impatiens glandulifera
AAAAGAAGATTAAGCCGCTGTCACACAATAACGACGTACTCCAAGGAATGAAGATATATAATCTTCCAAGATCAAGGCTTAATTATAGCTTGGACCTCTTGAACAATAAGGATCGCAAAATGACACTTGTTAATGAAGGATGAACACTACTTCACCATCTCGTCCGCATCTAGGTTAGGGAGAAACTTTCATTGAAGTATTGGCCAAAGACACTTAATTGTCCAGACTGGAGTACTCACAAAATACACAAAAACTCTTATAAAGTATATTGTGAGAAGATAGGATCGCTTGGTCAAGCCTATACACATTCTAAATCTAAAGAGCTTAAAAGATCTATCCGTAATCCTATAGGTCTTCTAAAGTCCTACGACTATGAGTGTCCACTTCTTCTAATACAAATGCATGTATTTAAGAAAAATAATACAAACAACATCAACACACACTAGTGAAAAATAGTCATTACCGATGGTAAAAACTGTTAGTATTGACTCTATATCTGTCGGTATAAATCAATACCAAGATTTTAGAAAACTCTTGACATTCGTCGGTATATAAACTTTTGGTAAATCTTTTAAAGTGTTTTCCAAGAGATTTTTACAACTTTCGGTATATCCACTTGAGAAAAATAACGAAGGTTATTAGAAAGTCTCTCGGTACTATCACTAACATATAATATATCTTCTCTCGGTATTCAAAATTCTCTCAGTATTTGACCTCATGCCTAAATTTTTGGAAGAGGTCAACACCGAGAGATATGGGTTTATCTCTCGACATTCCCATTCAATACCGAAAGATGTTTAAAACATCTCTCAGTAATGGCCTTCTTTGTTTAATTACCTAATGGTGTTTCCCTTTCTTAGCTTGAATAACATTAATTTAACATGTTAGGATCTAGGTCGCCGCTGGTGGACCGGGGGTTGGACCGGTTAGCGGTTCTCACTCGTAGGGTGGTGGTTAATCCTGTTAGAGATTAACACCGGGGTTTCAATACTACACAACCTGTCACAAACCCTTGAACTAGGTTCAAGCGCGGAAGAGGTTTGCTTTCAAGTTGAAGCGGTACACGTGTATGATAGGCAGAATCGGTTTCGGATGATGGTCGGTTTCGGCAATCTGGATACTTGATGTGGTTAATGTAGATTCGGTTCTTAGTAATGTTGTTAGATTAGTCGTAGTCGGTTATGTAAAGAAGCCAACAGAAAGTAAATGACACAACAGATTTTATGGATGTTCGGAGATAAAACTCCTACGTCACCCCTTCCTCTCGAAACCGCGAGAAGGATATTCACTAAGGAATACAAATACAATCCGATCGAGACTTATTTTCTGCTCGATAACACTCGTACAATTTACACCGAAATTGTAGTTACACTTAGGCTCTTTTAACACTTAGGCTTTCTAGAGTAGTACACTGTTATCACTTGTAGTAAATGCCTTAGCTCTTGTTATCCCAATGTGTGTCGCACTTGGTAACTTTTGTAACTGCTTTTACTCTTCTTCAACTGCCTCCTTTTATAGGTGAAATATGCCAACGGTCATATTTCACTTCCTTGAATCTGATTGGCTGGTCAGCGGTGCAGTGATTCAGTCTCTCAGACCTGCCGGTCTTCTCCTCAGACCTGACAGTCAATCTGAGACCTGGCATCATGTTTCAGACCTGCCGGTCTGTAAAGCAAACCTGCTGGGTTTGTCTTTTACTCAATGTAGGCACTGTCTGCTTGGACAGTTGTCTGTACTTTGAAGATCTCCTTTCTGGCTTATCCCGAAATGGAATGATCCGGTAGTACTGTTTTCTGCAGCCTACAGTCTTTCCTCAGACTTGCATGGATATGGAAGTATTCAGTCTGTTCCTTTGGTATCATTCTCAACAGATACCCAAAGTGTCTTCTTGTGCAGGTCGGCCTCTTGACTTGGCCTAGGTTGACCATTTGGCCGAATATCTTTTGATGGTGAAGTGACCGGACTTCCTCCGGTCTTGTGGATTGATCGGCTGTTTGAGCTTTGGCTTTTAGGCTTTGGCCGATCCATCCTCTGTGCGGTCACGTACCGAATGCTCTTGATTGGTTTGGTATCTTGACCGGTTCGGTACCTTGACATGGTTTTCTTATTCATCCGGTCCGGTTCCTTGTTCCTGCATAGGAAATTTGTTTAAGTTAGGTTTATTTGAACCGGTATGAATTTATCTAACAATTTCTCCCTTTTTGATTATTTTATTTAAAATTATCAAAATCATGTAAGTTTGCAACCGTAGGCCGGTTGTTTTGTTTGGCCGATTTTTGAAAAAGACTTAGAGAATTTTTCGAAAAATTTTAAGGGAGGGGTTTTAAAAATTTCTGGTTTTGGAAGAATCTCTATCATTTATCTAACAATTCATTTATCTAACAATTTCTCCCTTTTTGATTATTTTATTTAAAATTATCAAAATCAAGTAAGAATGCAAAATAAGGCCGGTATTCAAAAATAACTTTATATATATTTATAGCGAACCGAAGAAGATAAAGCCTAAATACTTAAGACAAATAAGAAAAGGAAGGAGAGTCCCTATTCTGAATCAGTGAATTCGTAGGCGCTCTTCTTTCTCTTCGGTGGTGGTGGCGGTTGCGGTTGAGAGGATTGTGGCCTTTTTGATCGAGACCGCAACTGATCTACGACTTCTTCCTCGATTAGGTCTTCTTGCTGCGCGGGGCCCGTTTCGGCCGGTTCCGAGATCGTGTTGAGCGTCTCTAGAATTCGAACTTTCTTAGAAGCCGGCCTCTTTCTTTTCTTTGATGCCGAAGCTGAGGCTGCTGGTGCTGAAACGGAAGTTGCTGGTGCTGAAACGGAAGCGGCTGCCTTCTTCTTTTTCTCATGTTCCTTTGCAAATCCTGTCAGCCTTCGTTGCTCCGTTTCTAGTCGTTCGGCATCCGCTGCGACTTGTCTGGCCACTTTCTCAGCGTATCCTGGGAATAAGGCCTCGCCCCTTCTTATTCTCTCTGCCTCCATTTCATCTTCGGTCAGCTGAGGCGCGGTTTGCTGAGTCGCTTGCGGTGCTTCTTTGTCTCTGCCAACCTCGGCGTCCAGCCTTTCCTGGACTCTCTTAGCAACTAGAGCATCGGCCTCTATAGCCGCGGCATCCGCGGCTTCCTTAGCTTTCAGGATCTCGGCTATCTGCTCAGTTAATGCCTTTACTTCGGCCACGAGATCATCGTTTTTCTTTTCAAGTACCGAGACCCGTTCAATTGTTGGATCAACCCTTTCGAAATCCTTCTTTAATTCCGAAGTGAGACCCTCCAGGGCTAAAATATGTTGAGCACAATTTGCCCGCTCACCGGCCTCTTCCCATAGTCCGGTGCTAAGTTGCTCCAGGCGCGTTTGATGGTAATCCACAACGTTCTTTGTCACATCGACGAACTGCTTGGCCGAATCGAAAGCGGTCTCGCATCTCTCCTTGAGCGGTTGAAGCTTGGAGACGTTGTGATCAAGTATTCGGTCATCAATCTTCTCTGATATTGAAGTGTCAAACTGCCGGAGTCGGTCCTCAATCCGCTTCGAAACAACTACTTCAAATTTTTGAAATAGGTCATCAATCCATTCCTTAGGAGGAACTGAGACGGTGACTGCTGGTGGTGGAGTGTGAGTGGACTGCTCGGTCTGATGAGGATCGGTTCTCTCAACGTCGGAGTCTAGTATTTCAACAACCTCAGTAGGTGCTTCTGATGTGACCGCATCCTCTAAGTTCAGTGCCGCATTTTCCAGGATTGGTACCTCGACATCCTCTAAAGTTTGTGCCTCAACGGTTCTCGGAGTCGGTACCTCGATTGTTCCCGGAGTTGATATATCAACAGTTCTTGGAGTCGGTACCTCATCAGTTCCTGGTACTTCATCATCTTCTGGCATCGGAGTTTCAATGTCCCTCGGTGTCGCGGTGTCTTCCCTTGAAGTGGATGCCCAGTCCATTTGAAAATCGTCGACGACCGGAGCGGTATACACCGGAACTGGTTTCTGAGCGCAGATTGCTTCTAACCGCGCTATCTCTTGATGTAACTCCAATTTGCCTTTTTCGAGTTTTTCTAATACTAGCGGTGCTACGGTAGACACCGATCCTCCTTCGGCATATTCTTCCTTAATCTTTCTGATACGCTTTCTTATCTGTCGAAGATGACTTCTCGGTATCAATAGTCCGGTTCGGCATTGTACCTCATGAATGGTATTGGATTTTGTGAGGCTTAAGATATGGTCCTCCACTTCCTCCAATCTGTTGATGCACTTCACCGAATCGTAATCCTGTAGGATATCTTTATATTTACAATTGAACCGGAAGTCGTGCCATTCCAAGTACAAACTGATAACGTCCACGTTTCTTTTGATAATGCCCTGAAAGATATTCTGGGCCAGTCTTTCGGCTTCGGCCTCATCGGCTTCTTCCCTGCTGAGGCCTTCATTATTGGCTTCCTCATGATTCCCTTCCCCACCCTCGGTGGTCTCAGGATTGAAGCTTTGTTCGGCATCGGTCGGAGTCCGCGCCGAGAGATCGTCCTCATGGTCCGTTCTGTACTCGGTTTCTTCTGTTTCGGCTCCTTCTGTTTCGGCTCCCTCATCAGCCGACTCCTCATTCTCTGTTTGTTGAGGTGGTTCTTCGAAAATTACCTTTTCTTTCCTTTTGCCACCGGTCTTTTCTTTTGCCGGGGCCTTTTTCTTTGCGGGTTTCTTCTTTTGGCCATCTGTGGAGCTTGAAGCCGACGGCTTTCGAGGAAGAAACTGCTTTGATTTGATGATGCTACGTCTTATTATCCCAACACCGGGACCGACGTTGACCTTTAAATGTAGAAATATCTTGCCGAGTTGTACGGCGTATCCCCAAGACCTGTCCGAGCCCGGTCTTACCATTCCCATAAGATTGCTGAACACCGCCCTTGCCCAGTTAATCTCTGTTCCATCCATCAGACGAAAAATCATCTTTATTTTGTCCCTGGTTAGATTACTGAAGTTTCCTCCCCTTGCCAGGATCGCCCTGGCAAAGACGTCACATGCCGGAATGAGCTCCGGTCTCAGCATTTGTTTCTTGCCGGATGTAGTAAGCGGTTCGTTGGTTGCCGATAGAAGTTGGCAGGCGGTTCTATATGTATCCTCGTCCATTTCTGCCATAGCATCCATGCCGGTAGTTGGGAGATGCAAGCTCTCGGCCACTACTGCCTCGGTAATCTCTATTCGAGAACCGCACACCGTTGCGAGGATCCTGTCGTAGGAGATGGTTGCGGTTTTGAAGAACTCTTCTACCGCTTCCTTGTATATTATGTGAGGGCCGTTAAGTAGATGTTCCAAACCGGTCTCAATCAGCCGGTTAGCTACTTCTTTTGCCTCGGTCGTTCCATATTGCCGAATCTCCTCAAAGTCTACTTGAGAATATAATCTGAACAATGCCGCTTCACGAACCATGATTTGAGAAGTTTGAGAGAAATCGGCTTCGAAGGATTTTAGAAGTGTAGAGAGAGAAAGTGAATTTGTGAGAATGAAGAAGAATATGACGAAGGCCCCCTTTTATAGGCGCGGTTTGGAAGCCAAACCGTCCCATCACGAATGGGCGGGAAATTTCCCTCCAAAATGAAATGTGTCAGTTTGAGCGGTTTCGTACTAAACGGTGGGCGGTATCAATGGGCGGGAGATTTCCCTCCAAAGTTCTTTGCTTATGTCATCGGTCACGCAATCATTTCTTTGAGACCGAATGGCAGATCGGTTTCTAAGCTTATTCAGATATTTTGATTTATCGGTGTTTTAACAGGTCTAAGCAGATTTTATAGACCGGACAAGTAAGCGGTTATAGATAGAAGATGTGAACCGGTTACTTAGATGAGTGTTTAAGGAATTTAAGATGACTCGGTTAAACTGAAATGATAATGAGATTCAAGAAATATTAGAAGGAGAAAACCGATTATAAGATTCGGTACATGAATAGGCATATAAAAACAACGAAAAACATAGCCTATTCAACAGGCATTCTCCAGAGTCGGTCTCTTGCCGAGACATTGTTGAGGATGTTTGAAGAGGAGGCCGGTGTCCCTGGTCCGAACTCCGATCGATACCTAAGAATCAGCTTGCTGATGTGCGGTGCATATCCGAGACCCTTCTTGGTCAGCACCATATTCGTTAGATTTCCCCAAATGACTGATGACCAGTTGATGGCCGTTTTGCAGAGAATGTTGGTCATGAGGTTGTAGGTATTCTTGGAATACCTTTGATTGGGTGATTGACACAGGATTGACCTGGTCACGATCTCGAGCAGTAGCTGCCCGTGATAGGCGAGTTGGGTTTTCGGTCCAGAGGGTTCCACCGGAAGAGGGGTGGAGGATAAGTAGAGCGCGATTTGAGATCCCGCAGGATTCTGGATAGCCGAAAAGTCAGAGAAACCTTCGACGGGTAGACTGAAAAGTGAGGCAAATTCATCCTCGTCTATCCAGAACGTATGGTCTCGGACTGTTGAGACGATGTATTTTCCTCTGATGCAGGCGCTTCGAAAGAAGGCCTTTACATCTTCAATAAGGATGGGACCGGCTTCTTCAAGAAACGATTGAAGACCGGTTTCAGTTAGAGAATCGTACATGACTCTCGTCTGAGTATGACAATCTCTTATATCCGTGCACGAGTCGAAGTCGATGCATAGAAAATTTCCCAGAGTTCTGCTAGGCATGATTTCGGTAGAGAGAGATAGAAACGGGATTTAAGGAGAGAGAGTGATTTTGTACTTTCAGGTGTGATGAAATGGGAAGGAAATGGCTCCTTATATAGGGTCGGTTTTTGGAGGGAAAATCTGAGCATTGATGGTTAGTTTTGTCTTATTAAGGAAGAGAATCTTTTCCTTTTCAAATCACATGGGGAAGGGGCGGTTTGCAAGGCCCGAGGTAAGTACTCGTTGGAAATCAACCAGATTAGTTGGGAATTAAATGTGCGGATGGTTGGGAGTTATCTTAGTTGCATTAATTGAGATTATCACATTAAATGCATTTAAACAATGTTGATTAGATAGAAACCGAAAATGGTAGAGACAAAGCCGAAAATGACATATGCAAAAGATGAAGTAGATATAAATAAGACAGAAGTAGACATGAATGAAGCCGATATGATTAACGACACATCCGGTACATGCAGCAAAATGACCGGATGTCAGCCGAAGTGATTTAGCGAGGAGGGTTGAAGTTTCTCCTCCTCCATTCCCTCTCAAACCGACTGTAGAAAGAGTCGGTCATTTCCCTAGTTAGCACCTGAGCCTGGTTCAGGCCTTCGCCAGGGCAAGTTGGAACACCGAGTTCCACCAGGAGGGTGCTCATTTGGGGAATGAGACTAACTGACTGGACGTTGATCATCCAGACCAAGGTGTCGAACAGCACCCGGGACCAGTTTACCGGAGTGCCGGTGATGATTGCGGCCATCATGTTGAAGCTTGCTACGCAGTAGGTATTGGTGACATCTCTTCCAAAGATGCCCCTACCTATGACGTCATTGAGGATCTGGTATTCAGCCCTCAGGAGAGACTTAGAGCCACGGTCATTGACGGGCTCGTCAGACCGGGCAAAAGCTAGGGAAACCTCAGCCTTAATGTCGGCTGGGGGATTGAGGTCTGTAATCCCTTGCTTGGGCAGACTGAAGCACCGACCAAAGTCCTGTTCGGTGAAGTCGAAAATTACCCCCCCAACCTTGGATTGGATGTGGGTCTCGAAATGGGGTGTGCCCCGGAATACCCTGGCGTTATGGTAGAATTCCATAACTGATTCAGGGTAGATGATCTGCTTATCATCCAGGAAGTACTGAAGACCAGTGTCTTCTAGTTTCTTAATCATCCGGTACACCTCATAGTGTTCGGTACCGGTGCAAGATTCAAAATCTACTTGGAGAATGTTTGGGAGTTGAGACATGGTTTGTTTGCCTTAGTGAGAGGATGTTCTTGTGACTTGTGAGTTTTGTGGTGAGTGTTTGCCTCTCTTAAATACTAGTTTAGGGGCTAACCTATTGTCCAGGTATTAAATGGGATGACATATATTAACTGCAGGATAAAAGGCTTTTCACCGAAATAGGTATGTTTACAGTCTAGGTGTCGGTCATAGGCCTGGACCATGAAAGATATCAAAAGATCTTCACGTCTTTTTAGGCACGACCAGTTTGCTTTGAAAAGGTAACATTTCAGAACAGACATCTACAAACATTTGTAGTTGTTCCACGTCTGTGAAATTCAAATAATCTAGGATGACCTGCTTCCGTACCGGTCAGCCATCAGTTGTTCATCCCGATGCGGTTAGTTGATGTTACCACCAAGTAGCCGGTCGGTTTACTCTATCTGATGGACTGGGCGGTTCTTCCATAGGCATCTTGAGAATCCAAAGGTCAACAGCTTAGGAAGAACTACCTGTTTTATCTGTCGAAGCCGGTTTTCCTTTTAAGTATCCTTAGGAAGGATCTGACTAATATCGGTTAAACCGAGAGTAAGTCTGAATTGAGAGAACTTAGCTTCCTGTAGAGGCTTCGTGAAGATATCGGCTACTTGTTGATCTGTCGGTACGTATTCCAGCCGGATATGCTTCAGCGTGACATGCTCTCGAATGAAGTGATGCCTTATGTCGATGTGCTTGGTTCTGGAGTGGAGAACCGGATTGTAGGTAATCGCAATGGCACTTGTGTTGTCACAGAAAATCGGGGACTCTTCGGCTATAATGCCGAAATCCTTTAGCTGTTGTTGGATCCAGAGAAGTTGAGAACAGCAACTTCCGGCCGCCAAGTATTCAGCCTCTGCGGTTGATGTAGCTACCGATGTCTGTTTCTTGCTGTGCCATGACACCAGTCGGTCACCAAGGAACTGACATGTTCCGCTAGTGCTCTTTCTGTCAATCTTGCAACCTGCATAGTCTGCGTCTGAGTAGCTCGTTAGGTTGAATGATGAGTCCTTTGGATACCACAGACCGACATCAGGTGTGCCCTTTAGATACTTCAGTATCCTCTTTGCGGCTGTGTAATGGGATTGCTTTGGATTTGCTTGAAATCTCCCACACACACCGACTGCAAACAGGATGTCCGGTCTACTCGCTGTCAGATACAGCAGGGAGCCGATCATCCCCCGGTATGCAATCTGATCCACTGATTGCCCTTCATCATCCTTATCCAGTTTAACTGATGAGCTCATTGGGGTAGCAGCCGAGGAGCAGGTGTCCATACCGAATTTCTTTAGAAGCTCCTTGGTATATTTAGGTTGACTGATGAATGTTCCTTCCTTAAGTTGTTTAACCTGAAGACCTAGGAAGAAACTTAATTCTCCCATCATACTCATTTCAAACTTGTCAGTCATCATTTTTGAAAATTTGTCACAAAGCTTGGGGTCAGTGGAGCCAAAAATGATGTCATCTACATAAATTTGAACAAGTAGGATATGTTCCTTCTTTTCAAATTTGAACAAGGTCTTATCCACTGAACCGATGGTGAAGTCATGCTCTACTAAAAATGCGGTTAGTGTATCATACCAGGCCCTAGGTGCTTGCTTTAGACCGTATAAAGCTTTATTCAGCCGGTATACATGATTTGGAAGTGCAGCGTTCTTAAAACCAGGTGGTTGTTCAACATACACTTCCTCACGTAGATCACCGTTTAAGAATGCACTCTTAACATCCATTTGAAAAACTTTGAAATTTTTGAAAGCCGCAAATGCAAGAAAGATCCTAATGGCTTCAATCCTGGCTACAGGAGCAAATGACTCTTCAAAATCAATGCCCTCTTCTTGTTTGTAGCCTTGAGCCACTAATCTGGCTTTGTTCCTCGTGACCAAACCGTCCTCATTGAGTTTGTTTCTGAATACCCATCTTGTCCCTATGACCGACTGATCCTTCGGTCTAGGAACTAAGTACCAGACCTTACTACTCTCAAACTGGTTTAGTTCTTCTTGCATTCCCAAGATCCAATCCGGATCTGACAATGCTTCATCTATTCTTTTCGGTTCAATCTGGGATATAAAAGCAGAGTTAAAATATCCTTCCAGAAGTTGACTCCTAGTTCGAACAGGTTCTGAAGGGTCACCTATAATGTGCTCAGGAGGATGTTTACTGTTTCTTCTGAGATTCAGTTCAGGGGTGTCTACCAAGTTACCGTTTGTTTGATCAAGGCTAGACTTGTCGGTAGGCTGACCGAGATTGTCAGACCGACCGGCTTCCTCGGGTTGGACCGAGGTGTCAGCTTCCTGTTGTGAAACAGCTTGATCCGGCTGGGTATCAATATTACCCGTTAGGTCATGGACAAACCGCCTGAAGACCGGAGTCTCATCTTCACTATCAGAATGGATATCGTTGTTTTCCAATCTGTTGTGTAGATCGAAGCATGAAGCAGTATTGCTTTCAACCGATTCATCGAAAACAACGTGAATTGTTTCCTCCATGGTTGCAGTTCTATTATTGTACACTCTATATGCTTTGCTTACTGAGGAGTATCCTAGCATAATACCGGTATCGGTCTTTGCATCAAAAGCAGTGAGTTGGGTTTTACCATTATTATGAATGTAACATTTACAACCGAAAATTCTGAGGTATTTAAGTTTGGGAACTCTGTTAAAATAAACCTCATACGGTGTTTTGTTGTGAAATCTGTTAATCAAAGACCGGTTTTGTGTATGGCATGCAGTGTTGATAGCTTCAGCCCAATACTTCTGAGCAATGCCGGAGTCGGCTATCATGGACCGTGCGGCTTCCTTGAGAGTCCGGTTTCTTCTCTCGGCCAGGCCATTTTGTTGAGGAGTCCTAGCACTAGACAACTCGTGTCTAATGCCGGATTCATCAAGATATGCAGTTAATGTGCTATTAGTAAATTCGGTACCTCTATCACTTCTTATGCAATTAATACTAGTTGATTTTTCATTTTGCAAACGCTTAAGAAGATTGATCAGGTTTGATACAGTTTCACGTTTAGATGGTAAGAATATTACCCATGTATATCTAGAGTAATCATCAATAACTACCATGGTGTAAAGCATACCTCCTAGGCTTATGACCTGAATTGGTCCAAATAAATCCATGTGAAGAAGATCTAGGCATCGGCTAGATTGTAGGTTTCCTTTGCTTTTAAATGATGACCTAGTTTGTTTACCCATCTGGCATGCTGAACAAACCTTATCCTGGTTAAATACTATATCTGGGATGCCTTCAACTAATTTCTTACCGCGAATGTAGTTTAAGGTTTTCATGTTTAGATGATTTAGTCTTTTATGCCATAGCCAGGTTTGATCAGTTTTAGCTATCATGCATATAGGATGTTCTACTCTAGTTTTCCAGTCTACCTTGTAGATATTACCTATCCTATTTCCGGTTAGTAGTACTATTCCTTGAGAATTCTTAACTAAGCATGCATGCTTAAGGAATTCTACAGTGTATCCAGCATCACACATTTGACTAATGCTAAGTAGATTAAAACGTAGGTTTTCAACTAAAAGTACATTATCAATAGTTAGGCTTCCATGGACAATCTTACCCTTGCCCACGGTTTTACCTTTAGAATTGTCAGCGAAGGTGATTAGAGCACCGGTTGCTGATCTAATGTCGGTTAGCAGATTGCTATTTCCGGTCATGTGTCTGGAGCAACCGCTGTCCAAGAACCATTCGGAGTTTCCTAGCCGCTTCTTTGGGTCCTGCAAAATGTACATATTTACAACTATTTTGGTACCCACATTTACTTGGGTCCACATGCGGTTAGTCCCTTAGGTACCCAGACTTTGATAAATCGCACGGTCTTCTTTGCTAAGGTTTCAACTGTTCTTCTGACACTCGGTCTGGTGTTTCTCGGTTTTCCTGCAAATGACCTAAATGGATATGGTCCTTGGTTTGATGATTTATAGGTTGACCTTCGTGGTTCAGGGAAGTCTCTCTTATATTTGAGGATTTCTGCTTTCCTTTTCTCAAGGTCAAGCCATGAGTCGGTTGGACCAACATAATCGTATTTTGTCTTTTCTTTCCTATAGTATTCGGTCTCCTCTTCTTCAGCTGTACAGGTGCTCTTAAGGAACTTTATGAAGGGAAGGTTTCCTTTTGTAAGCTTTGCTTGCCATGTGGTTTTTCGCCTTTTTCGGCTTTTAGATCTGTCCTCTGTGTATCCTAGGCCATTCTTACAACGAGGATGCCTGTATTCTTTATTCAAGTTCTTTACTATATCGCTAGATCTCCTATAGGCAGCCATCGTGTATTCAAATCGGGCATTCTCTCTTTCGGTTAGTTCTCTAGTTGTCTCATTGGGTTGCTCAATCTTAGGTTCTAATTCGGTTTCTAGGGTGTGAGTATCATCAGGTTGTATAACTTCCTGTTCGATTATGATGGGTACCTCTGGTTCTACTGGGATCGGTACTATGGGATCGGCTTTGAGGTTGATGTGCTTAGGTAGCATGGTCAGTAGGTTCTTATATTCCTCTACCATGTCATTCAATGCTTCATACAATTCATCTTTAGTAAATTCATCACAGGGAGAGTCAAATACCTGTTCCTCATTTGCCATGAGACATGTGAGGTCATCGTCACTGTCACTGTGAGCCCATAGACTTCCTCCATCGTCGGCTATCAATGCTTTAGGTACCTCACTTCCTTCACCGGTTTGTTGATAGTTGTTCCGGTTATTTTGGTAGTCTGGTTTCTGTGTATCTCTCCTTGGTTTCCTGCATTCCCATTTAAAGTGTCCCATACTGTTACAGTTATAACATCTTACATTGGATTTGTCGCCATAGTAGTTGTTCGTAGGTTGGCTCCTCTTCATGAACCTCCCAAACTTTTGTGCAAGCATTGCCATGGCGTCCTCAGTAAACTGTTCGGCGGTTCTGATCGGTGCAGGTGCAGGAGTCGGTACCGGTGCAGGTATAGATATAGGGGCAGGAACAGGTGCAGCCGGTTCCGTAGATGTGATCAGTGCTCTGGTTGACGTCGAGGCCGAGACTTCCTCTTCAGTTCTGGAGTTCATCTCGAACTCATAAGCCTTAAGATCTTCGAATACATCGTACAGTTTCATCTTACGTAGGCTCTTTGATTCCCTCATAACCATTGTCTTTATATCCCAGGCACTTGGAAGAGACCTCAAAACCTTCATAATGACCTCTTTGTTCTCATACTTCTTACCCAGATTTGCTAACTCGTCTAGAACACCAGTGAACCGGTCACTGTATTCTTTCATAGTTTCCCCTGGTTTCATTTTCATGCTTTCAAACTTCTGTGTGGCTACCGTTATCTTGTTCTCTTTTGTTCTTTCATTTCCCTCAAAGATCTGGATAACCGTATTCCAAGTCTCCTTCGCGGTTTTGCAGTCTCTGATCTTGCAATATGTGTTTCTGTCCACGCTGTTGGAGATCCGGTTTCTTGCATGGTTGTCCAGATTGTTCCTTCTCCTATCTTCAGCCGTCCATTCTTTTCTTTCTTTATCAATGAATATCGGTCCTTCGGTCAGAATGGATTCCATTTCATCATCCAAGGTGACTAGATGTAGGTGCATGCGTGCCTTCCAGTTGGCAAAGTCATCACCTTCTAGCATTGGAGGCCTATCTTGATACATGTTTGCTTGAGTATTGAAACTAACTGCTCTGATACCAATTGTTAGGATCTAGGTCGCCGCTGGTGGACCGGGGGTTGGACCGGTTAGCGGTTCTCACTCGTAGGGTGGTGGTTAATCCTGTTAGAGATTAACACCGGGGTTTCAATACTACACAACCTGTCACAAACCCTTGAACTAGGTTCAAGCGCGGAAGAGGTTTGCTTTCAAGTTGAAGCGGTACACGTGTATGATAGGCGGAGTCGGTTTCGGATGATGGAAATTTGAAGGATGGTGGGTCGGTTTCGGCAATCTGGATGCTTGGTGTGGTTAATGTAGATTCGGTTCTTAGTAATGTTGTTAGATTAGTCGTAGTCGGTTATGTAAAGAAGCCAACAGAAAGTAAATGACACAACAGATTTTATGGATGTTCGGAGATAAAACTCCTACGTCACCCCTTCCTCTCGAAACCGCGAGAAGGATATTCACTAAGGAATACAAATACAATCCGATCGAGACTTATTTTCTGCTCGATAACACTCGTACAATTTACACCGAAATTGTAGTTATACTTAGGCTCTTTTAACACTTAGGCTTTCTAGAGTAGTACACTGTTATCACTTGTAGTAAATGCCTTAGCTCTTGTTATCCCAATGTGTGTCCCACTTGGTAACTCTAGTAACTGCATTTACTCTTCTTCAACTGCCTCCTTTTATAGGTGAAATATGCCAACGGTCATATTTCAAAGTCTTGAATCTGATTGGCTGATCAGAGATGCAGTGATTCAGTGTCTCAGACCTGCCGGTCTTCTCCTCAGACCTGACGGTCAATCTCAGACCTGGCATCATGTTTCAGACCTGCCGGTCTGTAAAGCAAACCTGCTGGGTTTGTCTTTTACTCAATGTAGGCACTGTCTGCTTGGACAGTTGTCTGTACTTTGAAGATCTCCTTTCTGGCTTATCCCGAAATGGAATGATCCGGTAGTACTGTTTTCTGCAGCCTACAGTCTTTCCTCAGACTTGCATGGATATGGAAGTATTCAGTCTGTTCCTTTGGTATCATTCTCAACAGATACCCAAAGTGTCTTCTTGTGCAGGTCGGCCTCTTGACTTGGCCTAGGTTGACCATTTGGCCGAATATCTTTTGATGGTGAAGTGACCGGACTTCCTCCGGTCTTGTGGATTGATCGGCTGTTTGAGCTTTGGCTTTTAGGCTTTGGCCGATCCATCCTCTGTGCGGTCACGTACCGAATGCTCTTGATTGGTTTGGTATCTTGACCGGTTCGGTACCTTGACATGGTTTTCTTATTCATCCGGTCCGGTTCCTTGTTCCTGCATAGGAAATTTGTTTAAGTTAGGTTTATTTGAACCGGTATGAATTTATCTAACATAACATATTTCATATCCTTAAAACATTACACAATCCATATACATCCTTGTAATCAAACTTTACACACATCCTAATTATCATTAAACACAAACAAACATATTTATACACTTCTTTATATAATCAAACACAATTATATACACTTATATAATTAAACACAATCCATATACTTAGAAAAAACACACACTTGATTAGTTTATAAGTTTATACAAGCTAATTAGAAAGTTAAAACAACTTAGATAAACAAACAATGAAGGCCAATACCTAGAGATATGGGTATATCTTTCAACATTGGCCTTCAATACCGAAAGATATTCAAACCATCTATCGGTATTGGCCTTCTTTGTTTGTTTTTTTTACTTTCTTAACTTGAATTTAACACATTTCATATCCTAAAAATATTAAACACATTCATCTAATTTTAAAATTATACACAATCCCTACAAATCTTATAATCAAACACTACACACATATCCTAATTATCATCGAACACAATCATACATATACACACTTCTTTATATAATCAAACATAATATATATATATATTTAAAATTATAAAATTAAACACAATCCATATACTTAGAAAATAACACACACTTGAAGTGCTTAGGAGTTTTTTTTGGGAAAAACGACTTAGCTTCATTTCATGGGAAAAAAACCCACGAGTTTAAGAGATCATTCTAGACAGGCCTAGAATGATTTTTAAGTTGTAACATTCTGAATAAAAGCTAAAAAGCTAAAAATGTAAATGAATTATCTAATTACATTGCTTTCAATTCTAGTGAGTTCAAAAAACGGTAAATTCTAGTTTCTACAGATATTCCAATTCTGCTCCGTGCTTGGAATTCTTCTCCACGTTCCCGCGAGGGCGCTGCAATCCGATACAATATCTTTACATAACTCTTCAACGCTCCTGCGGGTTCTGCCATATACCTCTACATTCAGTTCTTGCCAAATGTTATACACCACTACTCCAAAGCCGCACTTGAACACGCTTGTTGCAAATCTATTTCCCTTGACTTTGAGTAGTGCCACTTCTTTGATTTTATTCCATTCGCTAGGGAAACTGATCAGCTCCAGGCTTTTATAGAATATGTCCCAAAAGTACGAAGCAATACAGCAGCTCCCAAATAAGTGATCTATAGTTTATTCATTTCCTCTGCATAGAAGACAACTCGTGTCCAAGATGCTCATATACTTGCTGATACGATCACAAGTGTTGAGTTTTTCCCAAAAGGCGAACCATAAGATGAACTGGTGTCGAGGGATAATCTTCGTTGACCATACAAGAGGAGCCCATTCTACCTTTTGCACTTTTTCCCGGGTTACCTCCAATATTTTATTCGATACCTGCTTCCCACTGTCCTCAGCTTTCCATTCATGAATATCCGGTTTGTTATGTAGTTGTATGTTACTTATATGATTAAGTATCCTCTATCCTTCTGGATTTCTTCTCAAGTGTGAGTTCCAATTCCCGTCTAAGTGCTTAGGAGTTTAGACAAGCTAAGAAAGTTAAAAACCACTTAGAAGAGAAGGCCAATACCGAAAGATTTTTCCAGATCTTTCGGTATTTATGGGTATTCCAAGAGATATAACCAATTCTCTCGCTAATGACCTTAACTACTAATTTTTGGGAACGGACAATGCCGAAAGCAATGATATAATATCTTGGTACTTCGTATTCCAACACTTAGAATTATTTTTGTGTTTTTGGGAAGAGGCCAATACTGAAAGATTTATATACATCTTCAGTACTTCCTATTCCAACACTTTTAATTATTTTTGTATTTTTAGGAAGAGTCTAATACCGAAAGATTTATATACATCTCTCGATAACAATTCTTATTACCGAAAGGTTTCTTCCTGTCGGGACCTTTACCGATATATATATATTATATATATATATATATTATATATATATATGTCGATATAATCTATTGGTAAAGATCACATTTTCACCAATGACACATATATTATTTCACAGAATTCTTGATTAATTATGTGGAAACCCATGTTGTCCACCATAAACATTCTATCATATAATAGAAATAGACACTTGATTTCTAAATCCATTATATTATTAAAATAGCATAGTTCATACAAATAGAGTTTGGCTAGTACTCGTGTACACAATGAGTTCGTACACGTTATAAAACGATAAAAGATGAGATGCACATTAAGTAAACTAGAGAAGTGTCCTAAAAATTGCAGCCTGTCTAATTGTGTATTTCGTTCTCACCTTATGATGACTCCAAAAGTTCTACAGCCACAATAATTACGATTGACCCAAAGGCATGGAAATTCTAGATAGTAAGCTCCATGCCACAGGTTCATGTAAGCATTAAATAGTGCATTATGGATGGGTCTTTCGTTGTGCACCACTGAATCCATTGTAATTATCTTCTTGCTTATATGGTATTGTCAAAAAAGAGATAAGGTATAATATAATGTGGCTTCTTCCAGCCCCACTAGGATGATACAAGGATGACTATTAAATTAAGTTAAAGGGGGAAATCATTAAATTAAGTTGTATTGTGAACAAGTTTTAATTGATTAAAATGAAAATAGAGTAATTAAAATGATCACACATGGTTTTGATGAATGAATAAAACTAAGTTCAGCAATGTATTAATACGCAGGTAAAATCAAAGACATCTGCTCTAAGAAACTCATCGGAAGCAGCTCGCCATCTGCCGAGTTGCTCAAACAGCAGAGTTGCCATCAAGTGAAGACTCGTTAACAACAAAGTTGACATCACCTGAAGACTCGCAAATAGAAGAGTTCCCATCAACTGAACACTCGCTAACAGAAGAGTTTCCATCAACAAAAGACTCGCTCACAACATAGTTGCAATCAGCTGAAGACTCGCTAACAGACAAATTGCCATCAGCAGACTCTCTATCATCTGAGCTGCTCCATTAGCAGAGTTTGCCAACAACAGAGTTTATAATCAACAGACTCGCTATCAGCTGAGCTAGTCCATCAGAAAGGTTCACCAATAGTAAAGTTGCCATCAGCTGAACATTCGCTATCAGCAGATTTGCTATCAGCATAGTCACTCAAACAACATAATTCGTTGGCAGCAGAGTTGCTCAATAGAGTTCTCTAGCAACAAAGCTGATCAACAACTGAGTTATCTATTAGTAGAGTAGCTCATCAGTAGAGCTGATCATCAGTAGAGCTCGCTATAAGCTACGTTCCACTTCAACTGAATGCTTATTAGCTAAACCAAGTAGATGAGCACTCACAAATTACAATACGACAAAATATACAACCATCTCTCTACTCTAACATGAAAAACGATAAACGAATATTCCATTCCTCTACACACTAAAGCCCCGTATGCCAGGCATACGACAAACGTATCGTTGTCACGTATCGACAAAATGGATTTGACTGTTGTCATGCCTCAAGTAGTTCTTTGTAAGTCACTATGTTACGCATACACGAGACGATATACGTTGAGATACGTTAACATAAATGAAAGCCACACAAGATAGTTCCCTCATTAATCCTTTGTATCATTCGATAATCATTTTACTTGTGTAAGTTGAACATATAGACGTCTGTTCAACAAGATAGTGTGAGATCTAAAAGTTAAAACAGTCAAGTGTTAAGACTTGTGATCTGAGTGGGTTTGTGTAGCGTCTATACAAATCAAAGTCTTCTAATGGAATCTTTTTGGAAATAGAAGAAGGGGTTACTTAGGAGTTTTTATCTCCAAACATCCATAAAATATTATGTTGTGTTTACATTGCCTCATTCATTCTTATATATGTCTATTTAAATACTGGAAGCATTTTCCGCACTTGAAACCGCTCAAGAGCTTGCTACGATTATTCTGAGAATAGAAACAGATTTTCAATCCCTAATAGGATTCAAATCGCATTTAAGTGAAAAATAGAACAGTATTCAACCCCTTCTTCTAATGTTGACATCGATCCGAACAAGTGGTAACAAAGCAGGTTTTCTATTCTTAAGCTACTGTAAATATCTAAATTATGTTTTACCTAAACAAGATTCCAATGTTTTCAAAGGAAGACTATGATGATTGGTAGATCAGAATGCAAGCACATCTGGAGGCATAAGATTATGAAATGTGGTATGTCATCACAGATGGTCCCGTGAATATATTAAACATTAACACAACCACAAATACAATGGAGGGTGCTTTTCATATGATGGAGAAACCCAAATATGTGTGGACTGCTAAAGACAAGAGGAATGTCAACCTCGACAACATGGCCAAAAACATCCTCTACAAAAATTTGGACAAGAACATGTTCAACAAGATCAAATCATGTTAGATAAATTAGATAATTAATTAGAAAGTATCATCAGATTCCCCCTAAATATATGCATGATTAATTAATTTAAATCTAGAAATCTAAAATATTTCTAAAGTAAGAAAACTTAGTCTCGGAGAGTGGCTCTGTGAATATATCAACCATTTGTTAATCGGTTGGCACGTATTCAAGCCGGACGTGCTTCTATGCTACATGGTCTTAGATGAAGTGGTGTTGAATGTTGATATTTTTTGTCCTTGAGTGCAATACCGGATTATATGTGATCGATATGGCACTAGTGTTGTCATAGAAGATTGACGACTCATCTGCCTTAATGCCAAAGTCCCTCAATTGTTGTTGAATCCACAATAGCTAACACATCAAATGCCATCAGCAAGGTACTCTACTTCTATTGTTGAAATGGCAATAGACATCTGCTTCTTTTTAAACCACGAAATCAGATGATCACCAAGGAATTGACATGTTCCACTAGTGCTTTTCTTGTCAATATTACATCATGCATAGTCTTTTAAGTTATCCCCAAATGTGACTTTTTTTTGGGAAACACGACTTAGCGTCATTTCATTAAAATTTCCCAAAAACGGGAAAAAAACCACGAGTTTAAATGATCATTCTAGACAGGCCTAGAATGATTTTGAAGTCGTAACATTCTGAATAAAAGCTAAAAAGCTAAAAACGTAAATGAATTATCTGTTTACAATGCTTTCAATTCTAGTGAGTTTAAAAAACGGTAAATTCCAGTTCCTACAGATATTCCAGTTCTGCTCCGTGCTTGGAATTCTTCTCCACGTTCCTGCGAGGGCGTTGCAATCCGATACAATATCTTTCCATAACTCGTCAATGCTCCTGCGAGTTCTGTCATATACCCTTGCATTCTGTTCTTGCCAAATGTTATACACCACTGCTCCAAAGCCGCACTTAAACACGCTTGTTGCAAATCTATTTCTCCTGGCTTTGAGTATTGCTGCTTCTTTGATTTCATTCCATTCGCTCGGGTAACTGATCAGCTCCAGGCTTTTATAGAATCTGTCCCAAAGCTCCGAAGCAATACAATAACTCCCGAATAGGTGATCTATGGTTTCTTCATTTCCTTTGCGTAGAAGACAGCCCGCGTCCGGGATGCTCATATACTTACTGATACGATCACGAGTGCTGAGTCTTTCCCAGAAGGCGAGCCATAGGATGAACTGGTGTCGAGGGATAATCTTCGTTGACCAAACAAGAGAAGCCCATTCTACTTTCTTCGCTTTTTCCCGGATTACCTCCCATATTTTCTTCAATACCAGCTTCCGATTGTCCTCAGCTTTCCATTCATGAATATCCAGTCTGTCGTGTAGTTGTATGTTACTTATATGATCAAGTATCCTCTTTCCTTCTGGAATTCTTCTCAAGAGCAAGTTCCAATTCCCGTCTTTGATGTCTCTGATTTTCGCTTTTACGCAGTCCCTTCTGATACGAGTATTTTGAAACTCCTCCTTGTCGATGATAGGTTGGTTTTCAAACCAAGGATCGTTCCAGAATAGAGTGCCTTTCCCGTCCCCTAATCGAATGTCACAAAGATCTGCAATATTGCTTCTTAGTTTAAAAATCTTTTTTAGAGACCAGCTCATACCTTCGTGAATTTTGCAGGTCCAGATACTGGTTTCGTGTTTTATAAACCTCGTATGCACCCATTTGATCCATAGTGACTCCTGATTGCGCTCCAAAGCCCACAGATGCTTGAAGGTTAGAGCCTTGTTCCACTCGATACAGTTCTTCAAGTCGATGCCTCCCTCGTCCTTCGGTTTGCAGAGAGCGGTCCATTTGACTTTCTTTCCTCCTCTTCCACTACTACCCTAGATAAAGTTTCTCATCAGCGTGTCGAGTTCCTTTATTACCTTTTTCGGAATAAACATTTGCTGCGCCCAATAGCAACCTATGCCCATAACCACGGTTTTGATAAGTTCGATCCTCCCTGCATAAGAAAGTTTTTTTACTACCCAGTCAGATATCGTATTTTTTTACCTTTTCAATCAGCGGCTTGCAGTGTGAGATCTCGATCTTCTTCACAGTTAACGGAATTCCTAAGTACCTTATGGGAAAGTTGCCTTCCTTGATGCACATGATGTTGAAGATGTCCTGCTTTGTTTCGTCTTTCACGCCTCCATAAAATGCCACACTTTTGCTTTCATTAATAGTTAAACCTGTTACCTCAGAAAAGAACGTTAGTGCAGCCCTAATAGTTTTAATGAAAACAACGTCTGCATGCGCTCGAATGAACAAATCGTCAGCAAAGCATAAATGTGTTACCTCCTCTACCTAATAGAATGGGTGAAAGATGTATGGACGATTCTTTCGGAACATCGCGAAGATGCTCTCAAAGATCGCCATGATAGCTACGAAAAGGTAAGAAGAGAGGGGGTCCCCTTGCCTTACCCCGTTTTTTCCCTTGAAATTGCCTCTGTGGACTCCATTGATGCTAACAACAAAGTAGGATGATGAAACGCATTGCATAATCCAATCGATAAAAATCATAGGAAAAGCAGAAACAACCAAAAAGTCTCGAATGGCTTCCCATCTAACAGAGTCGAAATCTTTATTGATATCTATTTTGAAAGCCACTCTCAGGGATATTTTTTTTCCCGTAGCCTTTTAATAGGCTTTGCATGAGAAGAATATTATGAGAGATTGTCCTACCGGGGATGAATGCAGATTGATTAAGATTTATTATATTTCCTATTACATTTTTAAAAAGTTTAAAAATGATTTTTGAAATTATTTTATAAATCACATCGCAGCAGGAAATTGTTCTGAAATCTTGTACTTTCTCAGGTACCGCAGTTTTGGGGATCAAGGTTAGGACCGTTGTATTCCATTGCTTTAACATCTTCCTGTTTTTGAAAAACTCCAGAACCCCATCAGTAACATCTTTACCCACAACCGACCAATTATCTTTAAAGAACTGTGCATTAAACCCATCAGGATCCGGGCTTTTATTTCCATCAATACTAAACAAAGCTTCTTTAACCTCAACCTTCGTGACCACCCTTATCAACTCGCGACTATCTTCTGCAGAGATTTTCCTATCAATAATTTGATACAAGGTATTCAGGTGACTTTGATGCTGCTTTCTTGTATCCATAAGGTGCTTATAGAAATCAATAGCCAGATCTTGGACACCCTTTTGACCCTGAACATATTCACCATCATCATTCTTTAGCTTGTACACATTGTTTCTCATGTTTCTAGACTTGCATTTTCTGTAGAAGAAAGTTGTGTTTTTGTCACCCAACAAAAGCCAGCTCTGTCTTGATTTCTGTCTAACAAAATTCTCTTCAAGCAGACTCAGCTTCCTGAAGTTTTCAAGCGCATATCTTTCTATTTCATTTAGTTATTCATCACTATCATCCCTTAATAACTTTTTCTGAACCTCTTCCAGTTCTTCTCTAGCAGCCAGAACTCTATTGGAGATATTGCTGAACTTCTTCTTGTCAAAGCTTTGGAGATGATTCTTTAGGAGCTTAAGCTTCTCAGAAACCCTATACATGTTGGAACCTCTGACATCTGTTGACCATACGCTTTCGAAAATACCCTTGAATTTATCATTATCCATCAGGAAATTGAAAAATTTAAAGGGCCTTTTGAATCTTTCTTCCTTTTCCCAGAACAATTTAATCGGGCAGTGATCAGATATACCCGGATTCAAAACATGAAGTTGACTTCTCGGAAATTGGTTAATCCAGTTCTCATTTACCAGACATCTGTCAATTCTAATTTTTCTAATTTGCTCATTCCCTCTCGTAGAAGACCAAGTGAAGAAGTTCCCAGAATTGGTAGGCTCGATACAACCCATATCTCTGATGCAGTCATTAAAGTCAATCATATCCCGAGTAATTTCAGATTCTGGGCTACGATCAGATTCGTTTCTGGTTATGTTGTAATCACCGAGGATAGCCCAAGATTTATCAATACCGATCCAGTTTCTAAGACAATTCCAAAGGAGTCTTCTGTCAGTGCTTGAGTTGCTACCATAGACAATAGCAAGATTAAACACGATTCTTGTGATTTTGTTTTTGACCTCCACCAGGATTGCTTGATCATTCGAAAAGAGAGTCATCACCTCAACAACTTTGTTATCCCAAATAACCAAGATTCTGCCCGTTTTGTCATTTGAGTTGTGAATGATTTCCCAACTACTATCAATACACAGTTTGCTAACCTTCTCAACGTTCCGACTTTTGACTTTTGTCTCAAGAATACCCATAATAGTGATCTTCTGATTCTCAATGATCCTACTAATTTCTTTACATTTTAGAGGGTCATTGAGTCCCCTTATGTTCCATGTCACTATATTCATGAATGAATATAAGTGTTGGGTTCCTGACTTTCCAGACTGTCTTGGACCTCTTCATCAGAGAAATCATAAGCATCACTTGCCTCACTATCCTCAATGGCTACAGTTTGATTACATGGAATACTATTGCCATTGAGTGAGGGTTGCCTCATGTAGATCTCATCTTCTTCCGTGATAGATTTAGTAGCTTCTAGATCTAGGATCTTTCTGCTTTGTCTTCGATTTTCATCTTGTTCTGCTTTAGTAGGTCTTTTCTGACACCAAATGTGACTTTTGGTCCAATACATTTTGATATGTATGTCAGCAGCCGGTTGTTTCCTTTCATATGCCTAGAGCAGCCGCTGTCCAGATACCATACTGAATATTCCAAGCTATTGTCATGTTTTACCTGCACATATAAACATTGAAAACTTTGGTACCCATATTTATTTGGGTCCATGTTTAATTAGTCCCTTGGGGATCCATACTTGAGTTATTTTTATGGATCTCCCATTTTGTGTTTTTAATAATGTGTATGTTTTAGACTTGGCAGATATCTTTCTGCATGTTGATGATCCGTTAATTTTAGAAAATGATTTTTGATAAAAAAAAAAAACAAATTCATGGCTTTCTTTCAGGTTTGTGCTTACTAGACCAACTGGCTGCACTGTTTTTGGGCTTAAGACAACTTGACTTTTGGTCAGTTGGCTTAACATATTTAATTTCATATTTAAGAGTTAAATTATTACAGTTTTGATTAGTTTGAATTTTAGTTGAATTTTTCTTGACGAAAATTATGAAATTAAGTTTTCCTTTTATCAGGTTCAACTTGTTACAAGACTCAATTGGATTGCCCCCAACAAATCCCAGATCAGATTTACATCCAGTAGGCCTTTGCTGCTTATGCAATTGCTTGAAAGCATTTTCATACTTAGACCATAAACCAACCACATAGTTTATTCTTTGGTTTTCAATAGATAAACTCTGAACTGTTTCTTTGAGCTTCTCATTCTCAAGTGATAGCTCATTCATTTTGTTTTTCAAAACTTCTGGTTCATTATATTGAGTTGAGAAACTTGTATTGTTGGATTTGTTTTTCAAATTTATTTCGTTATAAAGATCTAATAGTTTTTTTGTATTCAATGACCATGTCATTGAGTGCAATAATTAAATCATTTCTTGTGAATTCATCAGGGGGAAATCAAATTCCTCGTTGTCATCTTCCATGAGGAATTTGACAATTTCTTCACTTTCAGTTGAGGAGCTCTCATCGGAATCACTTTCAGCCTATTTTCTATTGCTTTCCTCAGCAAGCAAAGCCTTATGTTCCTTCTTATTCTTGTAAGATCTGCGATCCTCCTTCTACTTCCGCTCGAGTGGCTTCTTGTCATCCATTATAGGTTTCTTACAGTTAGCCATGAAGTTTCCTGGTTTGTCACAATTAAAACATTTTAAATTAACATTAGACTCATTTTTATAATTATTTATGTTAAGATTAGAGTTAGGATGACTCTTCCTCGTGAATTTGACAAATAATGACATCGCGTCGTTGCTGATTTGTTCAGTAGACTTGGAAGATGTCAAAGAAAGTGTCTCTTTAGCAGTCACTGATGATTGCGTTGTGATGGAGGTGGACGACTCCTCGTCATTCCTTGAGTTTATCTCAAACTCATAGGCATTCAGATCGATAAAGAGATCATGCTGCTCGATCTTATTGAGATCCTTAGATTCCCTCAGCCTTCGTTTTAATGTCCCATTCTTTGGGAAAATCTCTCATAGCTTTGATAACAACTTCCATGTTGTTATATACCTTTCCCATGGTTGAGAATTCGATGACTATGCTGCTAAATCTTTCGTCGAACTTAGTCATAGTCTCTCCCGGGCTCATCCTAATGTTGTCAAACTTTTATGTGGTAACTACCAACTTATTTTCTTTTGTTTGGTTGTTGCCTTGACAAAGTTGATTCAGCTTTTCCTAGATCTCTTTGGCAGAGGAACATGATTTGTTAGGATTGGGATCGTCGAAGGAGACTAGGTTCTCGCTAGGGTGAACGTTTACACACATGCTAGTTGATACTAACCCTGTTAGAGGTTAATATCGGTCTCAATACTTCGCAAGTTGTCATAAACTTTTGAAACGAGTTCAAGCGCAGAAATGTTCGTTTCAACTTGAAGCAACACAAGCACGGTTTAGATAGCAATGAGATGACACAAAATAGAAGAGAAACACAACACATGATTTATGGATGTTTGGAGATAAATCTCTTATGTCACCCCTGTTTCTTAAACGTTCAGAAGGATATTCACACAGAATATTCAAACAATTTACAGTGTTTACGTCGAACACCTGAGGCTTATTTACTGCTCATTTTCGACTTTTACTAAGCTCACTCTATTGAATAAAAACAGATTTTGTCAACTTACAATACTCACCACTCACACAGAATATATGAACTTATAATACACGTGAAATTCTAACACACACTGGTTTGAAAGCTTGCAAAGGTGGTTCGAAAGTTTTGGAAAAGTTGTCAGTTCGTAAAGTGTTCAAAATGTAGTTTATCCGGTTGAGCTGAGTTCTCTTAAATAGAAATATGGCAACGGTCATATTCTTCTTCTTCAACGGGTATATTTCCTTGATAGTACTTCGGTTCTTTAATCTGATTGGTTAGGGATCATTGAGGTACATATTTGGGATATCCTCTGATCTTGTTTGATAATAAGTCAATATAACATTACATGAATTAATGATTTCCGAGGAGCAGATCAACATGCAGATTTGTCTTCTCTACTTCTTGTATGAATAACCTAATATAAAGTCGATTTACACCGTCTTTATAAAGTCGAATATATAATACCGGTCGCGGTAAAATCGATTTCCATTATCGAACTGATCCACTACCAATTCCACTACTTTGATAAATGTTCGAACATATAACCAGTTGCACTGTCTTTTGTAAATCCGATAAGCTAGAATACCGGTTGCGGTTTTACCGAATTTTGCATTTATCCTTTACGGAAAGACCGAACT
>NW_025919288.1:0-37920 GCF_907164915.1 Impatiens glandulifera
CGATGAGCAAATCATCATGCATATTTGTCTTCTAATGATTTGGCTATAGTGTGACAAATATCTGCTCCCAGTAGACTGTATTGGACTTATACCGAAATGGTAATCTAATCTCCTTTAGCAGGCTTCTGCTTCCCAAACTATCTGCTGCTCTTAGTATTAATCTGTCTTAGCATAAAACCGGCTCCATCTCTTGGATTTTACCGGTCAAACTACCGATCATATTACCGAAATCACCCTTTTTAAATAATCGGCCAGGTTACCATTGCATGGATACTACCGGTTCTGCATCCTAGAGTAAAAACCGGTCTAATTATCGATTTCGTGTCATGTATAAGAACTGAGGATTTTACCGAATAAATTACTGGACTACCGATTGTGTCGTCTTTATAAAACCGAAGATATTACCGGTCATACTATTGATCAGTTTATTGGTTTCGCTTCATAACATATAACTGATAAGTTTACCGATTAACTTGCTAAGCGGTAAAGCCATTTTCCACTATCGAACCAATTCACTACCGGTCCGGTTTTTTGACATATTACCGATAATTTACCGAATTCAGTAGAGCCGATTTCTTCTACCGAACTAATTCATTATCATTTCTTCTTCTTGTATGAATAACCGAATATAAAGTCGATTTACGTCGTCTTTATAAACTCGAATAGATAATATCGGTTGTGGTAAAACCGATTTCTATTACTGAACCGATCCACTACCGATTTCGCTGCTTTGATAAACGACCGAACATATAACTTGTTGCGCCGTCTATTGTAAATTCGATAAGCTAGAGTATCGGTTGCGGTTTTACCGAATTTTGCATTTATCCTTTACGGAAAGACCAAACTTCTTTGTTTTTCCGGTTTTTCTTTTTATCCTGCACAAAAGGATATATTTGGTTAAGTTCTTTAGATAAGCCAGAAATGTTGAATTAGATGTCTCTAACTCAGCTGAAAGAATATTTGGTTGATAACAATGTATATCAGACGAGGCTATGTATAAGCAACCTGTAATTTCAGCAAAGTATATTACCTCAGCAGATATGCAATGTCTATTGTTAGAATTGTATATAAGCTGGATATTATACACTATCAGTTGAGTACATCAACTCAGTTGATGAGCAAGATATGGTGCCAAGCATAGTATATCAGTTGTTACTAGGTATTAGCAGAACGCCTTCAGCAGAGTAGTGACACTCTTCTGAAATACAAGGCATGTAGATAATACAGTGCATCAGTTGTCTTAGTGAGTGTTAGATGACTACTCTTCAGCTGAGTGGAACAACATTTCAACCTTATCAATACGTTGTCGCATTATCTCCCTTAGGATCATGAACGGTCACATTTATAAACTAAGTTTTTAAAAATAAATAATTCCCTTTATTTCTTTTTGAAAATTATGTACGTCATTTTTTGTTCAAATAACATGATGACACGTGGATTGTCATGTTATATCAATATGTGACTAATATTTCTAAACAAACATTCTCAAAAGCGATTCAGATTCTCTATTGTTATCTTAGCTCTAAACCCTAACTTTCTTCATATTCTCTCTAAAATCCTAAGCATCTAAAATGATGTTTTTCTCTTAGAAAATTATGCAAGTAGACTTCGAGTTTGTCTACACTCTAGAAATTCCTAAGATGGTGGAGATGTTCCAATCCCTGGAGGCAACCGGCCTGAAGAAGTTCATAGGGGAACCAACAGCGTACACGAAGAAGTGGTATGCCAGTTTTTCTCAAAAACGAAGGTCGTCGGGGACACCATCCAGTTCATGGTGAAAGGTCCTAAGCTCACTGTCTCAGAAGAGGCGTTCGCCGAATACTTTGAGCTTCCGACATAAGGGCTCATCGCCTTTGACCAGATACTGGTAGCTGCGATTAAGGAGATGTAGACGACTTTCTTAGAATTTTTCTCAACACAATCCTCTTCATGGAAAGAAGAAGTTGATGAAACCAGAATATCTTCTTCTTAACGATATTGTAGCAAAATCCCTTCGAGCAAAGGTAGGGGTCCTTCGAAGCATACACTCAGGACCGCTTTGAGATAATGATGGGCATTATAAAAGGAATGGTCATTAACTGGTCATTAGTCCTTTTCACAACCCTAATGGCCATAGTGACACTCTCAAAGAAGCAACGTATTGGATTTGTTGTGCAAATCAGTAGGCTACTCGAGCACTTCAAGGTAAACGTAGGCAGAGGAGTAAACATTCATTCATCCAAGATTCTGACCAATATGACGGTTAATACCTACATTCTCAAGATAAGAGGGGTGTAGGACTCCAGCCTCAAATATCCGCACAACAGTCAAGCGGACAGTCAACAACCCTCTCTTAGCGACCAACAGTAAGAAAGAGAAGGAGGTTGATAGTTGAGGAATCTGCTGAAAGCTCAAGCAACCGAGTCCTTGACTCAACAGGAGAGTCAGTTAGACTACTTCTAAGGCCAAGAAGGCACGACTGGAGGAAACAACAACATTAAAGGTAGCAGCAGACTCTGATGTAGTAAATGAAATAAATGTCACTATAGTCCCTATTACAACTCTTGAGGTAACCCCTACAGTGGTACTAGTCGAAGCATCAGGTGAACGTCATACCGTAGTACTAGATGAAGTCTTTGCTAAAGCACCAACTACAGTATCAACTAATAATCTTACTGAAAGACCAACTGTAACGTCAATTGAAGGCCCTGCTGCAGCACAACCAACAACAACAACTTCACTAGCAGCTACCGTAGTAGTAACTCCAGCTGCTAAAGGTATCCAAATAAGATAACCAGTCCCAGCTGCTGCACGACCTGCCGAAGTTGCAGGTAAAGGAAAAGGAATTATGATCGTTGAACCCAAGGCTCCGTCCTTAGAACAACTCAGTATAGATCTGATAATGTAGGAGATCGAGTACAAAGAAAAGGTAAGGTAACGCTGAAACACTTTGACAATTGTAGTGATAGGAGGCTTCACGGTAAGTTCTCTGATTTCCTAACAGTCGAGAAGATTGAAGGGCATATACATCAAGAGAACATAATCCTAAAGTGGACCTCCACTACCAACATATAGGAGGCTCTCAAAATGAGGGAGTTAGTTGAATTAAACGTTAGAGGAGTTAACCTGCAAACACTTACTCACTCGAGAATGGCTAATTACAAGCCAACGGACAAAACTACATGGTAGGGTGCTAGATTTAATGTGAAGCTACTACAGATTCGGGAATTACTCAACACAAGAGCCATGACAATCAAACATGGTACTAAGTCTTCTAGGGTTGTTAAGCTACCATGGGCACCACTCAATGCATCCAGCGTTAGTCCTTTGACCTTCCTAACTCAACTCCTCCATCTGAGTCTGCTTTAGTCAATTTAGTGTCGACCGGCCCAGCTGCCGAACAACAAATCTCCCTTGCAGAGCAACAATCCTCCCCAACCAAGCAGTAAACCTCTCCGGCTGCATCAAGTCTTTCTACATCAGCAACTAAAATAATCACTAACATCTATGCAGAGATTTAGCAGTCCGACTTCTCACCTTTAGCGCTAAAACAGATGCCTCCTCCACGATCATCTCCATCTCTTAAAGAGTCTGTGTCAGCCGCTAACAAGGAAGTAGCCATTCATGAAAGTGAATAGGCTCTTCCCTTATAAATTTTACCAGCCGTGTCAACACATTCACAATCAACTCCTCATTCAGTAGAGGAGTCATCACAAGGGGCGGTAGATCTCTACGGCCTTATCCAGGACTCACTTGCTCCCTTGTAACAGAGCATTTCCATTTTCTTTGGACAAATGGAATCTCACAAGGAGCGGGTGTCAAATGCCTCGACATCATCAGTCCATGACAAACTTCTTACCTGGTTACGAAGGGTAATGTAGAGACAGTAATAATCAAGGAATCATTGAGCAGGCTCATATGCGTATTAAGCAATTTCCTTAGCACTCACAACAAGGAGCTCTCCACAAAGATTGATACAATCAAAATACAGATGGCTGAAATCACAGACTTCCTTAAACGATCAGGTGATGTTGATGTTAAAAAAGGGGAAAGTAGTAAAGGAAAATAGTGAGGGGGAAAACAGGAAGAGAAAGGTAGCAAGACAAAGAAGCCAGCTAGAGCGGGCTGAAGTAAGCTACAAGGGGCGAAGATAGACAATGAATATTTTATTTATGTATATTTATCATTGTCTATATCTATATAATTATCTATAGTTCATTGCGCATTATCAATTAGTTTTAACATCATCAAAAAGGGGGAAATTGGTAAATTAAGTTAAAGGAGGAAATTGTTAAATTAACTTGAATTATGTAAAACATTTTAATTGATTAAAATGAACTTAGGATAATTAAAATGAACACAAATGGTTTTGATAAAAGAATAAACTAAGTTTAGAAATTTGTTAATGCGCATGTAAAATCAAAGACATCTACTCTAGGAAACTGATCGTAAGAAGCTCGCCATCAGCCGAGTTGCCATCTGCTGAAGACTCACTAACAACACAGTTTTCATCTGCTGAAGACTTGAAAACAGTAGAGTTACCATTAGTTAAAGACTCACTAATTGTAAAGTTGCCATCCATTGAAGACTCGCTAACAGTAGAGTTGACATCAGTTAAAGACTCTCTAACAGCAAAATTGCTATCAGAAGACTCGATATTTGTTGAGTTTCTCCGTCAATAGAGTTCGCCAACAACAGAGTTGCCATCTACAAACTCGCTATCAGCTGAGCTGCTCCATCAGTAGAGTTTGCTAATAGTAGAGTTGCCATTAGCTGAACATTCGCTATCAGTAGATTTTCTATCAATAGAGTCACTCAAACATTAGAGTTCGCTGGCAATAGAGTTTCTCAACGGAGTTTGCTAGTAGTTGAGATGATCAATAACTGAGTTCGCTATCAGAAGAGTAGCTCATCGGCAGAGTTGATCATCAGCAAAGCTCGCTATCAGATAAGTTTCTTATTAGATAAGTCAAGATGTTGAGCACTCATAAATTGTAATACGACAAAATGTACAACCAGCTCTCTACTCTAACATGCAAAACGATAAACGAATATTCCATTCCCCTTCGCACTGAAACCCCGTACACCAAGCATACGACAAACGTACCGTTGCCACGTATCGACAAAATGGATTCAACCGTTGCCATGCCTTAAATATAAAAAGGTATAAGAGAGCAACGGTGAAGTAGTTCCTTACAAGTCACTACGCTACGCATACACGAGATGATATACATTGAGAGACATTAACATTCACGACAGTCACACAAGATAATAGAATTGATAATTCATTGTATCATTCGATAATCAATTTATTTGTGTAAGTTGAATAGATAGTCGTCTGTCAACAAGATAGTGTGAGGGCTAAAATTTCAAATAGGAAAGTGTTAAGACCTGTGAACTGAGTGGGTTTGTGTAGCACCTATACAAATCAAAGTCTTCTAGTGGAATCCTTTTTGAAACAGAATGTGTGATGTAGGAGTTTTTATCTCCGAACATCCATAAAATTATGTGTTATTTTTTCATTGATTTATTCATTCTTTTATCTGCTGCTTCAAATCCTGTAAGCATTTTCCACACTTGAAATTCTTCAGGAGCTTGCTATGATTTGTCCAAGAATAGAAATAGATTTTCAATCCTTAACAGGATTAAAAATGCATTTAAGTGAAAAATAGAACAATGTTATTTAACCCCCCCCCCCTTCTATTATTGTCTTCGATCCTAACAATGTCCATACATAAGAAACTTAATCCTTGTGAAATCATACCATGGTACTAAGTACACCATTGGGTGATCATTCTCAAGAGGATGAACAAGATCATCATAAAATATTATTTGCTCTTGTAGGCATCAAAGCAGCAAAGGAGGTATAAAGATACTCTTCTTCAGGAAGAAAATTAAATTTCTCAAATAGCCAAATGTAGAATACTAGAGAAGATCCCCTTCAAATGTTGTAATAGGAAAACGAGGAATACTACTAAGTTCCATAAGGGTTTAAGCCAGTACTAAACTCACTATATCACAAGAAGTACATTCCATGTAGAAAACAACCTCCATTAGTCGCACCGAAGGTCCCTAGAATTCTGACGGATGCAATAAGAAATGAGCAAGTATCATTACCATCGTTCGTCTACTATCAATATTCGCTTGTCCATCACTTCTAGCATATCTGCTCTCCTTGATCTACCTTGTAGGTTAATGTATCCTCTCTCTAGAATTCCTTCGCCTCGTGCATAGTGAAACTGAAATACGTTCGCAAAAGATTGCGAGGCGCCGATGCTTGTGGGGAGGAAGAAACAATGAAGTGTCCTCCTTAAACATCATGATAGCTTGAAAGTCCTCGATAGTAAGGTATATATCCCTCCTAGGACGAATGTCCTAGTCTCTAGGTTCCATATGTTATATATGTACATAACGAAGATGACATCCATTGGTGAACGTGTTAACGAGAGAATCTTGTTAGCATCAAAGCCCTCAAACGACTCTTTACAATGAGGAAATGATGCACATATTGATTTACCTCAAACTAGGATAACTGAGACATGTTCATAGCAAAACAAAAAAATGTTCTAGTTATTTTTTATTTTTTAGAAAACAAATCTCAAGTTTTTAACCTTATAAGAGTCTATTTCTTCTAGCATGCAAACACGTAGACAGAAAAAAAAAACACGTTAGTTAACTTACAACGAATGAATTGTCGTAATCAAGAAGAAATGAGATGAAAACTTGGGTGAAAAGCAAAGTCACCCAATATGAGATGTATCTATTTTCTAGAAAATACATCATAGGGCTCGGAAGCCTGCTAGTGTAGTTAATATCTTTTCAGATACCCTTTGACAACACACATCAACATTTATGAGGCGTTTGAGCATGTTCGTGTGCAAATAATGCTTACAAAAAACACTTTTGTTTACACACCACATGCAAACAAGAAAATACAAATGCGAGATTCACATTGTGTTTACGAGCTTGGTGCCCTAACTAAAATATTCTTGTGAAAGGAGTTGTGTAACGTCCTTCTTTATTAGTGTAGTTTAGCCAACTACATGTTTTTAGTTAAGCATCTAGTAGTCCTTATTAGAGTCACTAGTTTTCTGTACGCGTTTAATTCTTTCCCCCACGTCCCAAGAAAATTTTCTTTTATGCATGATTTATCTCCCTTTTCATCTTAAACGTATACAAATTTTATGATTTCAACTAACGTCTTTAATTTTAGGGCAGGAAGGTTTTAAACCTAAGATAGATTTATCCATTCTAATGCTCTATCTTTAAGAGGTTTTTGTGTGATCCGAAGTTGGTTGGTTTCATGCCCTACCTATAATTTCAAATGCTTTACCCATGGAGGGGACGCAATGAATGATTAAATTGGTAATTGACCCATGCACTTTCTAAAAAAAGTTTGTTCTATGAAAGATATTCTATAGAATCTTGTGGCTTACCTTCCTCTTGAATCTGAAAAAAGGTGGATAAGAGAACTATACATATAAGATGTAGTCTAATCTGTTTGAGATGAGGAACAAAAGTTGAGTTTTATATCATAGATTTTTCCATGTTTGGCCCACATAGGTTCCAGATTAGTACTTGTTTATGACGTAATAATATGGTTGACTTTAAGAGTCACCACTTTAGTTTACTTCACAGAGAAACTAAAGAAAGAAAACATAGTATTCATAGATTAAGAGGTTGGTACTTGGTTACGAATGAGGAAAAAGTCATAACAATTATGTCATATGCGACTATGCCGTGGGGCATTCTCTACTCCGATGTAGTTGACCATTGTTTTTGAAGGTACGTTACATGATTGCATTATGAGTTTAGAATTATTTTGCTTGTGAATGTTCTAACATTTTCTCTAATCTAGAAAGAGTAATCCTAACTCTTGATTAGATTCCAATGAAGCTTGGAATTAAGCCCTTAAGAATTATTCAATGCTCATTTATTGTGTTTAAAGTCTATTTAGGAAGAAATCATATGTTTAGTCCAATGGTGATTCTGGACTCTCTTTGATATTCCTAGGCTTAAAGAAGATCAAATGGATCCTCGAATACATTTCTTGGTCACACATATCAACAACAATGAGAACTCATACATTGGTTGATTTTCTTGAATGTTTTCTTGTTGCTATATTGTGAATTCTTACACATGAAGGACTTCACCAGTTCACGAGAATGTGGTTTAAAGAAACAAAAGGTAAAATTTGGAACCACGAAGTATGCAACAATTTAAATCGAGAATTTTTCTGAAAGAGTTGGAAAATCTCGTGAGTTTTTGTGCATGTCGAACATATTTTTAGAAACACTATGCTCTCTATTACGGAACTTTTTGGGGTTATAAGACACCCTATATGACTCCAATTAAATGAGCTTTTTCCGAAAGTATTCCAAAAATTCAGAAAATTTCTAGAGTGGTCAAAAATATTTGTGTAAGTTTACAACAAAAATTTCATAATTTTCTAGGCTATGGAGATCCCGAAATGAGCGTTCCAAAATAAGCAATTTTTCAAACAGGCCCCAAAAGTTATGGAAAAATACTATTTTGTTGAAAACAATATTTTTGACCATCCTTGATTGTTGGATTTTTTATAAAATTGTTTAGAGGCTCCAATTGAAAGAACAATATTTTTTGGCATAAAAGGAATTCAATCAAGCCCTAAGGAATTTCCCAAAAGTTGAAATTTTTTAATTTTTTATCCAAAATTGGACGAATATAAAGTTGGAGGTCCTAATTGAACGTTGAAAAAACTCTAGGGGAAAATAAATTCGAATTCTCAAAAAAGTATTCGAATATAGAAGTTTGGGGTTAAATTCATCTAGACTGAAAGTTTATGGGCCTATTTAATTTAGAATTATTAAATTAATTCTTAATTAAAGTTCTTCGGAAGATTTAAAATAAAGAAAGTTCCAAGGGCCAAAATGAATGTGACTTGGAACTTAGAGGAATCGAAAATAACAAAAAGAAACCAATGGACTACGTCGTCTTCCTCGGTCGTCCCTAGCCTCGCCAGTTTCAGAGGCCTCGCAGAGAGATTCTCCAACTAATAGATGTTGCCTATAGTCACCTAGGAGTCTTCCTTTCGTTGTCTCCTTGTCGTTTGTCCGAATGTTGGAGTACAAATCGATGAACAGAGAATTCTCTATTCTTCCGATCTGAAAAATGCCTTCAACAGAGCTTCATCTTGACTTCGCCGACGCTCTAGAAGACCAAGAGTCAACGCGATAGAGGATCACCAAAGTCTTGGTGACCTCCATTGATGGTTTTAAGACAAGAAAATGTGGAACAGAGAAAGTGAAGGAGGCTACCCCTATAGATCTGAAAAAACAGACTGTATGTAAGTTCTTCATCAATATTGTGATGGGTTCGCAATCATCACATGGGCTTTCCTCTTCGTTCTGAGATCTGAACCGTCGTTGAAGAACTGGCCGTCAGTTGTACCTCCAACGACCAAAGTTTGAAGAATATATAGAAGAGGAATTCCATAAACGAGGCTAGTCTCGATCTAGCCTCTTTTTAGGACTATGACTCAACTACCTAGGACTCTATCAGTTAGTGTTAACCAACAATGATAAAACAATGCAAACAACATTAATAAATTTAAATACAAACATAATTTAAACTAAACAAAGTGTATTTCAATTCAACGTCAACATTGGTGTATAGAACAAACATCCTACATGATTACAACAATGTGAGAACAAGAAAGCCTACTTGACGCAAAGAAAACGAAGAAGAACCGTTGTTGAAGATAAACTCGCCGGAAACTTTAAAGATTCGTCGGAATCACATTCCAATTGTTCTTCAATTGGTTACTTTCTCTCCAAGTCTCTTTATTCTCAAATGTAAATTTTAACAAATGAAGCAACTATCTCTCAATTAAATGAGGTATCCCCAATATATAGCCTTGGATAAAGGTATATTGGGATTTCAGAATTTAGGAAAGCCGATAACTTCTTTAGCTAGTTGAATCGACCAAAATCCTACATAGTCGCGCCTAGGCTTATTTTTCCTGTTTAGGTAACAATCAAGCTATACTTAGGTATTCGCTCCGGCCAAATGGTTAAGTGTAGATCAAGTTACACATTTTTAAGCTAGGCCTTTTTTGTTTCGATTTGCTACCAATCTGGATCAATTAATACTTCAAATGGAAATAACTTTTGACTCAGACCACCATTGAGGCTGAACCATTACGCATTGGAAAGTGAGCTTGTTAGCTTCTACTTTTGTGTTGGATGGAATATTCAAGATTGGTTGTAGGTCCATGACATTCATGATGAAACGTTGAGGTCTCGAAATGAATAACTTGTCTTATGGACGACTTCAAGTGGGTTGTAAGTCAAACCATGAGTGTTATCTGGTATCACATAAAATTAAACTCAAAGGCCTTTCCAGTGTTATATCGTTTGATCAAAATGGTCGAGCCAATCAAAATATATGATTTTTTTATAAGAAAAATTAAGTAAAGTTAATTTTTGGAACCGCCTAGAAAAACTAAACAATTGTTAACTTCTATGTGCAGGAACAGATCAAATCGTATAAACCGGCTGGAGTCTCATGAACCGGCTGTTGAAACACTTCAAAGAAATCCAGTTCCATGTGATCAAGTCAAGATCAGAAGAACCGGTTTTAACTCTCTCAAGAGACCGGCTAGCAAAGACAAAGTTTACATTCCAGCCAGACTATATTATGTAAGAAACAAACCTTAAACTACAATCTGCAGAAGTGACGTAATATGACGAAATAGACATGTCTCGAAGGGATAAAAGAAGATAAGATTCGATCGGAAGCATGCGAGGAAAGCAATGATGAGTTACTGATCCGATGTTGACAACCGGAAGGTGCATGCCTGACACGTGTCCGAATCTGCAAACCGGCAACGTCATATTTACCTGAGGAGTCCCCGCATGTTTGCCAAGTGTTTAGGAAGGTGAAGCGTGCAAGCAACCTCCCTGCACCGGCGTGATGCTGGATCAACCAATCCCACGGTGAGAGAAGAATATGACCGTTGGGATCATCCTTGCTATAAAAGGAAGACGAAGCGACCTCATTAATGGCAGAGAATACAACGAACAATACGGCACACAAGTTATGAAAATCCTAGAGAGATAAAGAAATATTACGAACGATCCAAAACCGGTGTGTCAAAAATCGGAAGCTTTCTGTGTGTATTTGTGTTGTGTTATTGTATTACATCAAGAGTGAATTGGTGTAACCGGCGAGTAACAAGTTGGGCTCGACCGGCATTGTAATTGTTGTAACTTTGAAAGTTAGTGGAGATCCTTCTCATAACCTGAGAAGAAGGGGTGACGTAGGAGGGTTTGCTCCGAACATCCATAAAAAATCTTGTCTCGTGTTATTTCCTTTATTTACTGCTTACTCACCTAACCTAACCACAAACCAAATCAATCTTACTCTGTAAACCGGTCCACTCATATCTCTAAAATCTACTCCTTCTAAAACATCATTTAAGTTGCATACGTTGCTTCAGACTGAAACAGACATTTCCGCCCTTGAACCCGGTTCAAGAGTCTGTGACAGTTTGCGAAGTGCTGAGAACGGTTATAGTCTCTAACCGGACTATGACCAAAGTGTGTTGTGTGTTGTAAGCGGCCACCCTTCCTAAAACCGGAAACACCCCGGTCCTCCAAGGAAGTCCCCGATCCTAACAAGTGGTATCAGAGAGAGGTTCTTAGCACTCAAGCAACCGAAGAAGATGGGAAGCATGGCACAAATCGACAAGCCACCAATGCTAAACAGTGAAGCATTTAGCAGTTGGAAGAAACAGATGTATCTACATTTGATCACGTTGGATGATGAAATGAGCATCATCCTAAAGGAGGGTCCGATAAAGATTAACAAGGAGACGGAAGAATGGACGGCTGAAGATAGGAGAAGAAGTAACTTAGACAACCATTGCATGAGACATATTTTCAAATCTTTGGATAACAACACTTTCGAGAAAGTCATGGAATGCGAAACGGGAAAAGAAGTGTGGGAAAAGTTGATCCAACTGTTTGAAGGTAGTGATCAAACAAAGGAGAACCAGAAAGAGCAGAAGGCTCTAATGGCTACTGAAGGCAAGGAAAAATGGGCCGATAGCGATTCAGACGACTCATCATCCATCGACAATGATGATAAAGTTGAAACCTGCTTCACGGCTAAGAAAGAATCTGAGGTATTTGATCTCTCTTTTGATGATTTTACACGAGATAATCTAATTCCTGCACTAAATGACATGGTAATTAAGTGTAGAAAACTGTCAAAATCCATTAATCAAACTATTTCAAAAATTAAATCTGATAGTTCAAAATGTTCATCTCAAATCAAAGAGGTTGATGTTTCAATAAATGAGATCTCATCTATGAATGAGAAGCTCAAGGAAGAAATTATAAGCTGTAATATTTTAACTTCGAAGGATGAGATAATTTATGTAAAGCCAACTTCAAGCTGGCTGAAACCTGAGAGAAGGGCAGCCAGTTTGTATGGCAAAAAAAAACTTGACCGAAAATTTAGAAATGTTTACCGAAAATCATCTCTTAAAATTAAATCATCAGCATGTAGATATACTATACATACACACAACGAAAAATCCATCAAAATAATCAAAGTATGGATTCCCAAGGAATTAATAAGCGACGGACCCAAAGAAAGATGGGGACCAGATTTTCTATTGTCTATGAATGTAGATAAATCAAGACAGAAGCTTGGAAGAGACAGCATTGCACCCGGACAGCCGGCTGCTGACGAACACATCACATGAAGGGAACAATCATGAAGTGACTAACATCCTCACAAAGCCACTTCTCGAGTCTAAGTTTTCTTCTTTTAGAAATATTTTAGGATTGTTAGATTACAAAAAAAAATTAATAAAAAAAATAAAGTTTTCTTTAAACCAAACCGTTTTTCTAAAAAACCGGCCAAACAAATATAAGCTCTTTAAAACCAGCCAAACAAATATAAGCTCTTTAAAACCGGCCAAACAAATATAAGATTTTTAAAAACCGTCCACACATTACAATTTTTGAATATTTATTCTAAATAATCAAAAAGGGAGAAATTGTTAGAAAAATTAAGTAAGTTAATTTTAAACCGGCCACACATTACGATTGTTGAATATTTATTCTAAATAATCAAAAAGGGAGAAATTGTTAGAAAATAATTGTTATAACTTATGAAAAGTTTAATGAATAGATAAAACTAAGTTCAAATATATATGTTAAACCGCTAAGTTATATCAATTATATTAATTGGTTTAAATATTACAAGAAGTTGTTGTAGCGTAGTGGTAAACACCTCTGCCTATCACACAGGTGACCAGGGATCAAATCTCACTGGCTGTAAATATTATTTAAAGTTTTGCTATTTCAGGGAAAATGAGCGTTCGGTTGGAAATATATATACTGTTCGGTTTGAAGTAAAAAGCTCCGGTCAAACCGGTTGGTCAACCGGAGTTCAGTTAAGAGATCGGTCAAACAGACATTTAATGAAAGAAGGCTCTGGTCAAACCGGATAGGTCAACCGACACTTAATGAAGCATGACCGTTCATAAATGAGTTCCAGTTTATTAAATGCTCCGGTTGATTAAATGCAGCCGCTCTGGTAGCTGTCAGGCATGCTTGTCTGAATCCAAAAGCAACCTCCAAGTAGCAGGTAGCTGTCAGGAAGGCTTATCCAAGATCTCTAGCAAATCTCTGAAACAGGCGACCGGTTAAGTGCATGTCTGCCGTGTGTCCAAAATACAAACCGGCTAAGTGCATTTCTACCATGTGTCCAAAATGCAAACCGGTTAAGTGCATGTCTTCCATGTGTCCAAAATGCAAACCGGCTAAGTGCATGTCTGCCATGTGTCCAAATTGATCTGTCCAAGAGGAAAGGCGTGCAAGCCTCTTGATCATTACTGGTTTTCAGCGGCCAATCTCCTAGAGAGAGAAAATATGACCGTTGTCATATTTTTGATATAAATAGAATCCAAGGAAGAAATTTTGCCAAACATCAAAATTGCGACACAAGTTACGAAAATCTTAGAGAGATAAAAAAATCTTACGAACGATCCAAAACCAGTGTGTCATTAACCGGAAGCTTTGTGTGTGTGTTTGTGTTGTATTTGTGTATTACATCAAGAGTGAATTGGTGTAACCGGCGAGTAGCGAGTTGGGCTCGACCGGCATTGTAATTGTTGTAACTTTGAAAGTTAGTAGAGATCCTTCTCATAAAAAATCTTGTCTCGTGTTATTTCCTTTATTTACTGCTTACTCACCTAACCTAACCACAAACCAAATCAATCTTACTCCGTAAACCGGTCCACTCATATCTCTAAAATCTACTCCTTCTAAAACATCATTTAAGTCGCATACGTTGCTTCAGACTAAAACAGACATTTCCGCCCTTGAACCTGGTTCAAGAGTCTGTGATAGTTTGCGAAGTGCTGAGAAAAGTTATAGTCTCTAACCGGACTATCACCAAAGTGTTGTGTGTGTTGTAAGAGGCCACCCTTCCTGAAACCGGAAACACCCCGGTCCTCCAAGGGCATCCCCGATCCTAACAAGTGGTACATCTGATCACGTTGGATGATGAGATGAGCCGAGTCCTGAACGAAGGACCGATCAAGATAAACAAGGAGTTAGAACAATGGACAAATGAAGATCGAAGACGGAGTAACCTGGACAACCATTGCATGAGGCACATCTATAAGGCTATAGATGATAACACCTTGAACAAGATCTCAGACTGCGATAATACAAAGGAAGCCTGGGAAACGATCATTCAGATCCATGAGGGAAACGGAAGAACAAAGGAGAACAAAATCTTGGTGGCTACACAGAAATATGAAAACATCAGGATGAAACCGGGGGAAAACATGAAAGAATTCAGTAACCGGTTCACTAGTGTGGTCAACGAGCTTCAAACACTCGGAAAGAAGTATGACAACCGAGAAGTAATCATCAAAGCCTTACGATCACTGCCGAGCACTTGGGATATCAAGACCATGGTGATGAGGGAATCAAGCACCCTTGGGCAAATAAAGTTGCATGATGTGTTTGAGGATCTAAAAGTCTACGAGTTCGAGATTAAGTCTCGGATCGAAGATGAAGCATCCACGTCAACCGCAACAAGAGCTTTGGTTACATCGGTGGAACCGGCGGTCCAAGTATCAACCGTTCCGGCTCCAGTCAAAAATGCTGATTAGATCAGTGAAGATGTGATGGCGATATTAGCACAGAAATTTGGGAGATTCATGAAGAAGAGCCAGTCACCATCTAACACCGATTTTAATTATAATTATGTAGATAAATCAAATAAAAGATGTTATAACTGTGACGGTTTTGGACATTTCAGGTCAGAATACAGAAAACCAAGGAGAGACGACAAAACCGGAAAGAAACTTTCAAGGTAATTATCAAGGCAACAACTATCAAAGCAACCGGCACCAGGGTAACAACTACCAAGGGAACAATTACCGGAGAAATGATAATCAACGGAACGACTACCGGAGAAACGATGACCAGCATGCTGACGAAGGGAAGGAAATTCAGAAAGCACTCATCGCATCGGACGGTGGAAGCGAATGGGCGTACTCCGACAACGAAGACAATGAAGAAAGGGTAACCTGTTTCATGGCAAACGACGAAGAGGTATTTGATTTCTCTTCTGATTAGTTTACTAAAGAATATTTGATTTTTGCACTCAACGAAATGGTCCTGAGTTCAGAAACATATCTGCATACATACCGACTCCGGTAGAACCTAAAACCGTAGAGTCAAGTAGTACCGCTGTTAAAACATGTGAAACCGCAATGTATGAACCGGTTGAACTATCCTTAGACAATGAGGAAACAGTTCAACCGGTAACTGAAACAAATGAACGAGCATTGTATGTTACGGCTGCGTGGGAAAGATCCCGTCAAGCCGTAAAATTGATGTGTAATTATAAAAGACATCCTAAATGTAGATTTGGTATCGGCTACAAACCAAACAAACAAAACGAATCAAAGCAACCTAACGGGATGAAACTCACAAAAGACAATCTTCCATTTATAAGATTTGTCAAGAGTTCAACAACCGAAAATGATTTAAAACCGGAAGAAGAACTTAAGTATGTAAGTCCTACTGAATCAGAAAATTGGCTTCATCCTGAGAGAAGGAAAGCCAACCAGAAACAAAATAAAACAAACAGATCTCGGTCTCAAAGAAACTCACCGCAACATAAGGAATATTTTAGCAACGGTCAAGAAGTTAAGTCAAACATTATAATAACAGATACCGGGAAAGTGATCCGACTTATTCAAGTCTGGATCCCAAAGGGACTAATCAATCATGGACCCAACTGAATGTGGGTACTAAAAAGGTGTAAATAATTTTCTTTTGCAGGTTAGGAGAAGCAACCGACTAAAGAACTCGGAATGGTATCTGGACAGCGGATGTTCAAGACATATGACCGGCAACGATGAACTACTAACCGACATCAAGTATGAAACCGGAGCAGTTATAACATTCGGTGACAACTCAAAAGGTAAAACCGTGGGCAAGGGTAAGATTGTCCATGATAACCTATCCATAAATAATGTATTACTGGTAGAAGAACTGCGTTTTAACCTATTGAGTATAAGTCAAATGTGTGATGTGGGTTACAAAGTTGAATTTTATAAAAATGCATGTTTAGTTAAGAATCAGGAAAATAATATCCTTTTAACCGATAACCGAATGGGAAATATTTACAAAGTTAATTGGAAAACTGATTTTGAAAAACCCGTGTGCATGATAGCTGGAAATGATCCAAACTGGCTTTGGCATAAACGGCTAAATCATTTGAACTTCAAAATAATAAGCTTTATATGTTCCAAAGAACTAGTTCATAGTTTTCCAAATGTTAAGTTTTCAAAAGACAAAGTATGTGTTGCATGTCAAATGGGTAAACAAATAAAGTCATCTTTCAAAAGTAAAGGAAACTATCAATCTGAACGATGTTTAGAACTTTTGCATATGGATTTGTTTGGTCCGGTTAAAGTAACCAGTCTAGGAGGCATGCATTATACTATGGTAGTTATTGATGACTATTCTAAATTTACTTGGGTAACATTTCTAGCCTCTAAAAACCAAGAAACTCCAAACCTGATTAAATTGATTTTGAGAATACAAAATGAAAAATCTATTTGAGTAAACAAAATCAGAAGTGATAGAGGAACTGAGTTTATAAATAGAAATTTAACCACTTTTCTTGATGATTGCGCTATTAGACACGAGTTGTCTAGTGCCAGAACTCCTCAACAAAACGGTCTGGATGAGAGAAGAAACCGAACTCTCAAGGAAGCCGCAAGGTCAATGATAGCTGATTCGGGCATTCCTCAAAAGTTTTGGGCTGAAGCTATCAATACCGCATGCTACACACAAAACCGATTTTTAGTAACTAAACGATTTTCCAAAACCCCTTTTGAAATATACTATGATCGAATCCCAAGCATACGGTATTTTCGAATTTTTGGTAGCAAATGTTTTGTTCACAACAACGGCAAGAATTACTTGACCGCTTTTGATGCTAAATTCGATGAGGGAATAATGTTGGGATATTCAGCTGTAAGTAAAGCCTACAGGATATACAATACTAGGACTTTAACAGTTGAAGAAACAGCCCACGTTGTTTTCGATGAATCAGTTGAACGAAACACTGCATTACCCTTCGACCTTCACAACAGAATGGAAAATTTCAATATCTATTCTGATGATGAAGACGAGGTTCCGGTTTTTAGACGATTTGTCAATGACCAAGCGGTTGATGCTGAACCTCAGCCTGTTCAAGCTGCCTTACCGCAGAAAGTTGACTCTTTAGTTTCTACTGAAGAAATCGGTCGGTCTGACTCTGTTCAACCTACCGATCAGTCTAACCTTGATCAGCCAACCGAAAGCTTGTTAGACACGTCTCGGATAAACCTCAGAAGGAACAAAAATCATCCTCTTGAACTAGTAATAGGTAACATATCCTCACCCGTCCGAACTAGACAACAAAATTTGGAACACTATGAAAACTCAGCTTTCATATCACAAATTGAGCCGATAAAGGTGGATGAAGCATTCTTAGATCCCGATTGGATACTAGCAATGCAAGAGGAATTAAACGAGTTTGAGAGAAATAAAGTCTAGTACCTAGTCCCTAGACCGAAAAATAAACCGGTTATAGGAACACGATGGGTATTCAGAAATAAACTCAATGAAGACGGTTTAGTTACGAGGAACAAAGCCCGGTTAGTGGCTCAAGGCTATAAACAGGAAGAAGGCGTTGATTTTGAAGAATCATTTGCCCCTGTAGCTAGACTCGAGGCCATCAGAATATTTTTAGCATATGCAACTTTCAAAAATTTCAAAGTTTTTCAAATGGATGTTAAAAGTGCTTTTCTAAACGGTAAAGTAAATGAAGAGGTATATGTTAATCAACCTCCAGGTTTCAAAAACCCAGAACACGAAAACCATGTTTACCGGCTGAACAAAGCCCTTTACGGTTTGAAACAGGCTCCAAGATCTTGGTACGATACATTAACACAATTCTTATTTGATCACAAGTTTACAATAGGTTCAGTCGACAAAACACTTTTTAAATTTGAGAGAAAGGAAAACATATTACTCGTTCAAATTTATGTCGATGATATTATTTTCGGATGACCCGATCCAAAATTATGTGATAAGTTTTCAAAGATGATGACTGACAGATTTCAAATGAGTATGATGGGAGAACTGAGTTTCTTCCTAGGACTTCAGGTTAAGCAGATTGAAGCTGGAACCTTCATAAGCCAACCGAAGTATACAGCCGAATTATTGAAGAAGTTTGGAATGGATACATGCGTTGAGGCGGCTACACCAATGAGTCCTTCCGTAAAGTTAGACAAAGATGGGGATGGTCAAGTCGTTGACATCACAGCATATCAAGGAATGATTGGATTATTGCTTTATCAAACAGCCAGCCGACCTGAAATTTTGTTTGCGGTCGGGGTATGCGGAAGATTCCAAGCCAATCCAAAGCAATCACATTATACTGCGGCCAAAAGAATATTAAAATATCTGAAGGGAACTCAATAAGTGGGACTTTGGTATCCAAAAGACTCAAGTTTCAACCTCATAAGCTACTCAGACGCTGATAACGCAGGATACAAGATTGATAGAAAGAGAACAAGTGGAACCTGCCAGTTCCTAGGTGACCGGCTAGTCACCTGGAGCAGCAAGAAACAGAACTCAGTTGCAACATCAACCGTAGAGGCAGAGTATATAGCACCCGGATGCTGCTGTGCACAACTCCTCTGGATCCAACAACAACTAAGGGACTTCGGTGTAGAAGCCAAGGAATCTCCAATATTCTGTGACAACACCAACGCGATAGCGATTACATACAATCCGGTGTTGCACTCAAGAACAAAGCACATTGATATAAGACACTATTTCATACGGGAGCACGTTCAGGAGAAACACATCCGGTTGGAATACGTCTCGACCGAGCAACAAGTAGCAGACATCTTCACGAAACCGCTACAGGAAGCTAAGTTTTCTCATTTCAGAAATATTCTAGGAATTACTGATGTTAAGCAACTTATATCATGATCATGCATGCATATTGCTTATATACGTAACACTGGAAAAAAAAAGGGATATATGTTTAGGGAAAAGCTCTCGCTTCTCAAACCATATTCAAATAGGCCATTGAAAATTCAAGAATGCTAACCGGGAGGAAGTCTCCGGTTACGCCTGATTACTTCATGACATCAAATCACGTGTATACTTACTATACGGTTGAAATAACCTGGTAAAATTGGATATACTTAATCCAAAGTTGAACAAATGTTGACGTGACTCAACATTTCTTCACAATCAGAACAAAATATCCAACTAAAACCGGTCATGGAAAACCGCTCAGTACAAATGCACTTTGGTTTCGATGGAATGAACTTTTCCGGTTAATCTGAGATAACTAACCGCGTTTTCATGCATACCTTGAGAAATGAAGCCTGTAATAAATAAAAACAGTCTACCGCAATCGAGATGACGACATGTGTCCATCATCAAGAGAGGGAGACTCACATTTTGTCAATAGATTTTTGTCATCATGAATATCTTGGTAATAATTAGTTTTGCATTGGAAATAAACATTATACACTTCAACAAGTTAAAGCCTATTAACTAATTAATGACATCATCGAGCATGCTCAACCTACTAATCTAGCCGAACCCCCGGCTATATAAACCACCCTTAAATCTTCAAAAAGTTCATTATTCACAAAAACAGTCTTGAGCTTAAACTATTTCAAGAACATGAACTCCAACTCTCTAGCAAAGAAAATTCTATTGGATGATTTCAACTCAATCTACCAATACGAAGATCATTATGTCAAAGAAATGTTCTTAGCCGTTGAAAGAAGCGGGCTAAGAGGATTTCTCAAAAACAGATTCATTATCGACTATCTAGTAGTCGAAGAATTCTTCCAGACCGCAAAGGAGGTGCATCGAGACATAATCATTGCACAAGTTTACGGTCAGTCATTTCTATTCAGCGAGACGGATTTCGCTGAATACTACGGTTTGCCCACTGAAGGGGTAACCGATTTAACGTACTCTCCGGTGACCATGGAAGAAATGTGTCATCGGTTCTCCAACTCTGACATCCCGGTTAGACCTTGGGGTGCTAAAAGCCAACTCTCTCACAAGTACAAGCTTCTTTGTGAGATTCTGGGAAAGTCCATCTTGGGCAGAGAGAAAAGCTATTACTACACCCAAAGGCTTTTCGAGATGATGATCGCCGTTAAGGTTGGGACACCGGTAAATTGGTCCTGGATCATCTTCAGCAACTTGAAGAAGATGCTCCTTTCAAACAAAACCGGCTACGCTCCTCAGCTAAGCGGTTTCTGTGCCAGCCTGGAGATCCACTTCGGACCCTTCGTAACTCTCCATCCAAAGCATGTTCTCACCAAGGAGAGAGTCCAAGAGCTGATCGATCGATGGGAAACAGCTAAGGCAAAGAGGAATCAAGCGGCTGGGTCATCCAATGTTTAAATCATCTCTCATCCCTTTTTCTCTTTCCCAAACCGGTAATTTTGTTGTACTACCGGTTTGGTACCATGAATTAATGAAGATCATTTCCTTCCATTTTAGTCTAAAATCAAAAATCATAAATGATCAACATTTAATGCGCTGTATCAAACCAAATCGAATCACTCTTGGAAACATAAATTTTCGTTTTCAAGAAGCATGCCTGATCCGATTTGACTAGACATGCCTTTATCCTCTTGAAAATTTACAAAATATTTATGACCAGACATAAACGGTCTGATTTTTTCAAGATATCCTCATTTAATGCATCCAACCGCTCAAGTTATAAAAATGGACTCAATCCTGCATCTTCAAAACACGCTTCCTTCACTCTTCTCTCTAAAGCTTGAAAGTTCAAAAGCACTCCTTTCGATTCTCACTCTCATTCTTCCTCAGAAATGTCTGCTGAGCTAAGAAACACACTCATCGTCAACTTCGAAGAAGTAAAAGATAGCCGGTTTCACGATACCATCTTCCAACCGATCATAGAATCGGGGCTCCAAAGATTCCTTGAAGGCTCAGACACCATTCTCGTAGAGGAAGTGTGCGAGTTCTTCAACAATGGGCACATCCTCGATGATGGTAGTATAAGGACCATCGTTGACGGAAGATTTGTTTGGATTACCGAAGAGCACTTTGCTACTTTCTTCAACCTTCCAACCGAAGGGTTCTCTGACTTCCCAACGCCATTCTTTCCGGCTAAGGAGACTTCGGCTTTATCTTCTCCTCTTCCATCGAACCGGTCGAAGACCACGGGAAGAAGGAAAAACTCGCCCCTCACTACCAAATCTTTCATTATTTGGTTCAGCGGTCCATCATGGGCAAAATGCCAAATCAAAACTTCAGTCGGGAGGCATTCGACATCATGATAGCCGTCATCCACAAATCGGCAATCAACTGGTCATCCTATCTTTTCAAAAACCTGAAGCAGCTCATAACCGCTTCAAGAGGAAGGGTCAGTTTCGCTCCACAAATCTCTCGGTTTCTGGAGGCTCAACGCCGCAACCTTGGGCCCGGTGTTCCTGTTGGACCGGCCAACACTATGACTTTATCCATGCTAAATGGATGGATATCGAGGATTGAGGAACGGACACCCGACAACACCGTGGACAAGTGACTTGACAGAATGGTGGAAGGGGATTGGGTCGATCTAGTCTAAGTTGTTTGTTTTTCTTTTCAGTTTTTGGTCATTTTGTTGTACGACCAAAAACCGCTTAACTTCATCCTTCAAACTTATTTATAAAACTTTCTAATTCTAAAGTCTCCGGTTTTTCTTTCATATCCTTCTTTCCGGTTTTAAGTTCAATAAATATAAGACTTCATGTTAAACGAAACTTCCGGTTAACAAAGCTTCCGGTAAATCAGAATCTCAAACACAAACGAAATACTTGAAAATTTTACCGCCCTCGGTCTTACCGCACAAAATTTACCGCCCATTGTTTTCTCCGCATTTACCGCCGAAAGTTACTGCAGTAACTTTTGGAGGGAAAATTGGCGCCAAAATACTATCAAGTGACGGTTCGTCTTCCAACCGTTCGAAACCGCCTCCTATATAAGTTCAGATCAGTACACTTTCTAGATACGCTTTCTCTCTCTAAAAACTCTCAAATCTTCAAAGGCTCTCTAACTTCCGTTCATCGCTGTTCTCCATCTTTCCTTCACAAATTTATCATGGCTCTAGGTAAAGCACCCTTTCAATGGATGTTGCAGGTCGATTTCAACGACATCGACGAACACGCTTGGGAGAAAGACAAGGTTGTGCTTCAATCTCTAAGAGATTCTGGATTGGAGGCGTTCTTGTCTGGTCCGTTCGTCGTGTATCCGACGGCAGTTATGGAGTTTCTGGCGACGGCGACTCTAACGAAGAGGAAGGTCTCCGCCACCGTTAACGGCAAAGAAGTGAACATCACGGAGGAGCTTTTCTCTAAAGCACTCGGTTTGCCGAACACCGGTTTGGACTTCAAGACTGACCTAACCGCTGCAGAATCTAATGCTGTCCGGTTGGTGATATCGGCTGACGATCAGGATCTGGTGATTCACTCAAGCCGGAAGAGCAAACTAAAATCGGAGTTCAAGTGCTTGTTGAACATCATCTCTCGTTCGATTCAGGGTAGAGGAGGTAACTTCGATAACCTGACCAAACTTAAGCTTAAGATGATGATGGCTATTGTCCGCGGTGACAAGATAGATTGGGGAGCCGTTATCTTCGAACAGTTCTGTGAAATGGTGATACAGAAGGATGGCCGGCTTCAGGCCTTCGTAATGCAAATCGTCAAAATTCTCAAGTTCCTTAAGATGGAACTTGGTGAAGGTGAACCGCTACCACCCAACAACATTCTCAACTCCGAGCAAATGAGTGAGAAGACTGACAAAGCGGTTAAACCGAAGACTTCCAGAACAAAGTCCTCAAGGGGAACCAGTTCATCCGCTCCGGCTGAAGAAGGTTCAAAACAAGAAAAATCGAAGGGGAAGGCGGTTCAAACCGAGGCCTCACAGAAGAAGAAGGGAAGGAAGAAGTCTTCCGCAAAAAAGAGCTCCAACAAACCGGCTGACTCCGAGAAAACCCTTTCCTCGGACAATTCACCGAACAGAACCGGAAACGTCTTCCAGCCCATTCCCATCAACACCGTTCGTCCCATCAATGTTGACTCTCCACCATCAAGGAAAACCGAATCCTCGGGGAGCCACGAAACCGAGTCAGCATCAAAGGAGGAAGTAGAGGTTAGTATTAATTCTGAAAACTCCAAGTCTCCCAACAAACACATCGACGAGGTAATGGCCGACGTAGGCTTAAATACCTCGGAAGTCATTGTGGACGTAGTCCAAAGCATTGCCAAGGAAACCGAAGACGATGTGTCAAGTCGTCTTAAGCCAGCTGATCAGGTTGAGATACCAGGTTAGAGTAAAATTCTTTCGGTCGATGAAACGGCCAAAACTGTGAACACCACCCCTCCGGCTCAGGAGGGCAATACTGAAGAACAGGAACCATCCGGTTCAGCAGGGAAGAAGTCTGCTCCAAACGATACAACGATCCAATCGGCCCAAAATGGGCCAATTGATTCAACAATCATACCTGAAGGGCCAGTTCAGGTTAACAAGGGCAAAGAGGTTTTATTCGAAGATTCCACGGTAAAGGGAAAAGGTGTTCTGCAAACCGGCTCCCAACCTGAGATTATAACCGAGGCCAAGGTCGCCTTCTCCGCAGAAGAAGAGGAGGAGATGTTTGAGGGGCTCGTACGGGATATGAACAAAGATGCCAGTGAGTTGATATCATCATACCTTCTATGGGTACAGCTCCGTTGTGAGACAGAGTTGTCAGATATGATCCCGTAGATGAGCGGTAACAAACACTAGGAGAAACTCTTAGAATTAGAAGAATTGGCCCTCAAGCTGGCAAACACCAATATTATCCAAGCCGCTTTCAGCAAAATCGCGGTAATTCACGAATACGCTCGGTTACAAGCAGTAGAAGACGCATTAAGGGAAACAGAAGGAGCAACGTTAACTCCGATTGAATCGAGAATGACTGAACGGTTTCACCTAGTACGGGAAAAGCTCCTTAAAAGTGTTGACCGGCTCGATGCACAATGGAGGAACAACTGCAGACATCAATTAATCAATGCCGACTTATAAAGAAAACCCTTCTTTGCTTCCGGGGAGACATCCATGTCAGCAGAAAACTGGGGAAGAGATCCTCCTCAAACTGATAAGGCTCCGGAACTTGAGCAGGTAAGACAAGTGGTGATCAATACAGTTGAATCTTGCCTTGGGAAATACAGCATTGCAACCGATGAGAAGATTGCAACAGCTGAAGCCAACCTGTCGAATATCATTCGGGGATCCGTTCAAACCGAAATGGCCAACTCCGTTCAAACAACGATCAGGTCTATGATAGATGAAGCTGTGCAAACTTCTGTCAAATCATTGATCGCATAATCCATTCAAACCGCAACTGCTCCTCTGGTAGATATGTTGCAGGCTATGGCTGTTCAAATTGGGGAGTTGTCCAAACTCCAAGTGAGCAAAACTCAAGAACAAATCAATTCTGACGCCGAAACCGCAAAGAAACTACAAGACGAAGAAAGGGAAAGGGAACGGTTAAGGAAGGAACTTGAAGACAAAGATCATGCGCTTACCCAGCAGTGTAATGAGGAAGAATAGGCAGCTATCCAGGAACCCATACCGGCTCAACCCTCGCACGCTATGAAGACGAGAAATAAGAACAAGAGGAAGGCGGTTGCAGAAGTGATGAAGCGGGCATAACAAAACAGTTAAAGAATGACTGAACCAGTCGGGCTGAACGTGCAACCTCTTGATGAAGAAGAAGAAGAGGACATCGAAGAACTCAACTGGCGTAAGAAGAAAGCGGTCGAAACCTCAACCGCAACCCCAGGTTCAAGACCAATCGTTGCTCAAACATCTCGACCACCAAAACCAGTCTGTGTCGGTTTTGGATTCGGCAAAAGAACTCCCGGCATATCAAGTATCGTTGACGGATGGAAAGTTGACGCTGCAAGAAGGGCCAGGGAATGGAAGGCAAGGGAAGAGGAAGAAATAAGGCGACTGGAAAAAAACCTGAAAAGGGGGAACCATCCAAGCCTTAGTTTCCTTTTCTTTCCTTAAGAACAATTTATGTTTGATTTGGTTTCAGAACTCAGTCGTTTTATCATGTTTTGAATTTATTAGTCTCTACATATCCTTTGAAAAATCAACACATGTTTTGAAAATTTTCTTAAACAGAAAATAATCAAAAAGGGAGAAATTGCTAAACAGATTTTTCAAACCGGCCATACATTACAAGTTTTGAGTATTTATTCTAAATAATCAAAAAGGGAGAAATTGATAAGGAAAATTAAGAAAGTTAATTTTCAAACCGGCCATACATTACAAGTTTTGAATATTTATTCTAAATAATCAAAAAGGGAGAAATTGATAAGAAAAATTAAGTAAAGTATATTTTTGGAACCGGCTAGAAAAACTAAACAATTGTTAACTTCAATGTGCATGAACAGATCAAATCGTATAAACCGGCTGGAGCCTCATGAACCGGCTGTTGAAACACTTCAAAGAAATCCAGTTCCAAGTGATCAAGTCAAGATCAGAGGAACCGGTTTTAACTCTCTCAAGAGACCGGCTAGCAAAGACAAAGTTTACATTCCAGTCGGACTATATTATGTAAGAAACAAACCGGAAACTACAATCTGCAGAAGTGACGTAATATGACGAAATAGACGTGTCTCGAAGAGATAAAAGAAGATAAGATCCGATCGGAAGCATGCGAGGAAAACAATGATGATTTACTGATCCGATGTTGACAACCGAAAGGTGCATGCCTGACACGTGTCCGAATCTGCAAACCGGCAACGTCATATTTACCTGAGGAGTCCATGCATGTTTGCCAAGTGTTGAGGAAGGTGAAGCGTGCAAGCAACCTCCCTACACCGGCGTGATGCTGGATCAACCAATCCCACAGTGAGAGAAGAATATGACCGTTGGGATCGTCCTTGCTATAAAAGGAAGACGAAGCGACCTCATTAATGGCAGAGAATACAACGAACAATACGGCACACAAGTTACGAAAATCCTATAGAGATAAATCAATATTACGAACGATCCAAAACCGGTGTGTCAAAAACCGGAAGCTTTCTGTGTGTATTTGTGTTGTGTTATTGTATTACATCAAGAGTGAATTGGTGTAACCGGCGAGTAGCGAGTTGGGCTCGACCGGCATTGTAATTGTTGTAACTTTGAAAGTTAATGGAGATCCTTCTCATAACTTGAGAAGAAGGGGTGACGTAGGAGGGTTTGCTCCGAACATCCATAAAAAATCTTGTCTCGTGTTATTTCCTTTATTTACTGCTTACTCACCTAACCTAACCACAAACCAAATCAATTTTACTCTGTAAACCGGTCCACTCATATCTCTAAAATCTACTCCTTCTAAAACATCATCTAAGTCGCATACGTTGCTTCAGACTGAAACAGACATTTCCGCCTTTGAACCCGGTTCAAGAGTCTGTGACAGTTTGCGAAGTGCTGAGAACGGTTATAGTCTCTAACCGGGCTATCACCAAAGTGTGTTATGTGTTGTAAGCGGCCACCCTTCCTAAAACTGGAAACACCCCGGTCCTCCAAGGGCGTCCCCGATCCTAACAATTTCAAAATGACCTCATGCTCTAGATGAATGGGCTACGTCTTACCTTTCTAACAGTATGTCACAATCCAAAAACTAAGCAATACAACATTATTTATGAATTAAACATCGATCACATGATGATTTGATCCTATTTTGGTCGTATTGTCTTCTATTACAGATTTAAAGGGGTTAAGAGCATATTGTCCTTCTAGATACAAACAAATATTGTAAAGGACTCTTCATGCTTTCCAAAACATCTAAGAACAACTAATTCAGTTGAGTAGAGTGACCTGGGTGAGTTTTTGAAGTTGAATGTGCTTCTAAAATTTTATCAGCAGAAATAACTCAAAACACATGGTTTAAGCGTTTTTTCAAATGAACCGCGCGCCTGGCGTCAACATGACGTCAGCATGCACGTTTTTGAATACTTTTGAAAGTGATTCCAAGCTAATTTGAAAAAGTGATTTTTTTACTCTATATGTTCAATAATCAAGTATGAATATCATACTGAACCGGAAAAACTCATTTTCATTTTGGAGTGTAAAAATTGAGTGTCTACAGGACCCCACTCATCGGAATACACAAAATCAAGTATACTTGATTTTAGAAAATGAGGAGCACTTTTGATGCAACTCTAGTGAGCTCCCCCACTAAACAATGAACAGACTTGTTTAAAGAACCATATCCACCTTAGAGAGAAGACTTTTCTTAGAAAATATCATCAAACCCTTCTTTTCCTCCTTTTCGGTCTGAATGAGTCTATTGTTCTAAAGTTCAATTATGCCTTTATTATTATCTATATTGACTATAGCCCACATCATATACAATTATTCAATTAAACCTTTTTGTTATTGAATAATTTAGAAATTAAAATATTAGTTTTAAATGAATATTTTCAATTCAATGTAATACGTTCTAGAACAGTGGTATTGTGTTTGCTTGGTAAGAAAAAGGTCTCGAGTTCCTTAATTCAGGTTTATATTTTTTTAATTAAATTTCATTATTTTGAAAAAGAAATTTGAATACACATGCATTTAAGAAAGTTTCTTGATTTCTTTTTGTCACAAAAAAATGATTTCATTGAAATCAATGCAATTGCAAATTGGTTGAATTCAATAAATACATTATCTAATTTGACCGAAAATGTATTTTTTGTGTGTGCGCATGAATGTGATAATACTGGTCTGTCCAAACAAAAATTAAACCTTACAGGGGCAACTATAATGACTGATCTTTTTTTATTTTTATTTTGTTATTTTTATCTAAACCTCTTACTAGTTAGATTAACCAGCTAATGGTTGATTTGTTAACGAAATTCTATGCAAATATAATAATAAACGCCCTCTTAAAGAATATAACTCGATTGATGACCTTCAATTTTTACTCCTTAATTTACAATTTTAAAATTATCTTGAGTTAGTAAAATATTTAATTAGTTTATTGCGTGGATTTAAAATAAAATGATTAATTTGTAATTAATATTGTACATATGAGATTCTAATTTAACTATATTTTAATAAAACTATAAAACTAAAAATAATGATAAATATAGTAATAATATTAAATAAATAAAAGTGGATATAAATAAGGATTTTGTTACTAAAATTGTTATTTTGTTTAAAAAAGAATGTGAAATCAAACATAAGAATGTTTTTACTATGGTATTGTGTCTTATTGTGAATTATTTTTTTCGGTTTCATCTTATAAATCCATATATTCTTGAGAGTCTTTTCGTATTGTGACAACTTTTTTAAGTGAACGGTTAAATCATTTCATTATAAATCCTAAAAGTGGGAAAGTCAAGAATCAAAGCTAGACAAACCCAACTATGATTAAAGGATGACAAACAAAATACGTTAATGAAACTGATTAGTAGCATTCGCAAAAACAAACAACAGAGATTACAAACAAAAAGAATACAATCAAAAACATATCCCAACTACCCAATCAGGGTGTTTATTTCCATATAAACGTGTTGCATCATAAGGTTTCCCCTTTCATTTCCTTTTACAATGTAAGGAGATTGAATTGAAAAAAGATGACCAGACTTGCTTATTACCATTGTGTAATATTTCTTTGTAAGAACCCGTGTTAATCTAGTGGAAATAGTTCTTTCACTTTTCATCATCCTGAGATTAAAATATGACTTTTAAAAGGAGGTTCAATCGGGTGTTCTGTAATTTTTCGTCATCTTGAGATTAAAATCAGACTTTGTAAACACTAAATATTTACACACCAATTTATAAATTAAAATAATTATTTTGATTTATTTTCAAAAAAATAAAATAAAAATAATTAAACCCGTAGTTAAAACCCAATTAAAATAATTAAATAGGCTAATTATTGTGATAATCAAAGCCTATTTAATTAAGGAAAATGGTCAAAATAATGAAAATAAAATTATTTGAGATAATTCTTGTACTCATTTATCTTAAATTAATTTTAGAAAGAATCGGGGATTAAAATAAATAATATATGATGAAACGAGGTACCCATTTCATCTCCCAAAATTATTTATTTAACCATAAAATATACATAAAAATAAAATAAATTAGTAAAATATTTGCCATATTTATCTTAATATTTTGTGTATTTAAAAGAGAACAAAATTAAAGCCAAAAGGGTGAAAGAAAAATTAATTTCAAACAAACCCTTAAGGATTTAATAAAAAATAATTGTGATTGGGTGTAGCCGAAACTGGAAGAAGAAAACTACAGCCGAAGGCAGGGCCATTGGATGAGCATTGGGATCTCATCCAATAACCCAAGCGCGCCCGCGTAGACCCCTACAACGGAATGAACGTGCACATGTGTCGCACTTGATTGGATAATGCCCGTTAGACAACCCACTAACGGAACGCCCAAATGCAACAATGCCTTAACGGAACGCCAATGGAACGCGCTGAAGTGCATAAAACAACGTCGTTTCATGCGCCACCTTCGTCTCTAACGCGACGCTAGAGAAGATGTTATCAAAGACCCGTCTTTGATTTTCTCATTTTTGAACTCAACTGTTAGTCAACCATTTCGGCTGATTTAAATGCTGAAATGATCACCCTATCACGTTGATCATTTCTCCTACAAAATAAGGATTATTCATCCCTATTTCGGCAAGTTGAATTAAAATATTCAAAACGTCATTAATGACTTTTGTCTAATTCAATCCACTTGAAGCCTCCACCGACTCAAGAAAGTTATAAATAGACCCCCTAAGTCATTTATGAAAGTAAGGAATCAACTTTTCCCTTTCAAATCAAAGAAAATATGAAATATGCCATTAAAGTTTAAAGCTTTCAGATTTTTTTTTGAATTTTCAGTTTGAAGCCTTAAAGCTTAAATATGAGCATCCCAAAAGCTTCCCAAAGGATCAAAAAGTGTTCTCCAATCCTTGGTAAGGTTCCAATCACCCTCTAATTCATATTTACAGTTTGAATTTCAAACTATTATATTTCACATTGCATAAGCTTGTATGCTTGTTGTTTTTGGTGTTTTATGGTTTGATATTGATCCTAGGATCATTTATGAACTTTCTAGATAGGTTAGAGACAATTAATCAACCTAAAATAAGAAAAAAATATTTGAATTTAAAAAATCAAAAAAACGTATTTGTTGTTCTTGGGCTAATTCTCTTGAATCACAACTCAAAAAGTATCCTAAAATTATGGTAATGATGTTAATCAATTGTTTGAATCATGGTTGATCCATCTAGATCAGGTTTAATCAAAATCAAAATTTTCAAAATAATTGAAATTTTTATTTCTTGATTTCGTCAAAACGAACTGTAACTGTTCTTGTTTTGGTACCAATCAAGTATATTGGATATAAGGAAGTTAATGGGTAGTTCTTTCCCGTCAAAACTTCTTTAATATCAAAAACTCAAATTTTGATCACAAACTATTTTGAACGATTTGATCATCATCCATGTTGATTACTACATTGAGATGATGATCAACATATTCTTTAGAGCTTTGTGAAGCTACACAAACCCTTGGATCAAAGAATCCAAGCTAAATAAACGAATTAAAAAATAAACTTTGGCATTCTTGAAGACCAAATCTTGTTAGCCTAAGACTGAGAAATACAAACCTAGGACCAAGACCTAAGGCCAAGAACTTCTAAAGGACTGAGAGGTCCGACAGATGCTCTTGAGCTAGGAACGAGAGGTCCAACTCTTGATTTTAACCTAGGATCGAGAAGTTCAACTTAAGACCGAGTATCCCCGAACTTAACATAGGGGCTAACCTAGGACCGATGCGTTTATACACCTAGAACGTTAATTTCATCCAAAGACCGAAAGTCCTAATTAGCACCTAGACCGAGGGACTTTGACACTCCGATCGAAGATTCCGAGCCTAGACCGAAAGGTTTCTCGACCCATACTAAGGGTTTTTAAACCCCGACCCATAAAAATAGACCCATGTCCTAGTCTCCGGTCCTAATGCATGTTTGGTTCCACTTTTCAAAACCCAAAATTATTTTTGTAATTTTGGGATCCCAAAACATTTTCTTAAAATCCTGAAAAATTAGAAAATGATTTCAAAAAATTTTCGGGATATTTCCACATAAAATATTTTGTCTAAAGCCTGTTTGGTCGGGCTGTACAAAAAAACCGGAAAACTGGTAACCCAATCGAACCGATAGTTAACCGGTTTCATTTTAACGGTTTATTGGTTAATCGGTTCTAGCGGTTCCGGTTAATCGGTTTTTTACCAATTAAATGGTTCGGTTTTCGGTTTCTTTATTTTTCTAACGGTTTAATTGGTAAACCGGTAATAATTTAATTTTACATTTTTATATTTTATAATTTGTATTAGTTATTTTATAAATAATTTTTATAGAATAATTTTTAAAAAATATTATAATCTATATAAAATTTTATAAAAATAAATTAAAAACAAATTGAAATAATTTCATTAAAATATGTAAAATTGTTTTTAGGAATTATAAATTAACAAAATCAAAATAGTTAAACAAATTAAAATTTGATGTCTTCAAAGTTCAACCTTCACTTTATGTTTTAACTTTCTCTCCAACACGTTCAATACAGAAACACCTAAAATCAAAGTTATAAATTATAATTTACCAATTTTACTTCTCGTTATATCGGTTGAGAAAGGGGATTTTATCATATTTGCTTATACTTGGTTGGTCAAAGACTAATCGACATAATGAATTTCAATTTTCTCAAAGAACATATAAAATCTAACAGAATAATTATAAAATATATTATATTGTTACAATAAAATTATATATTATAACATATTCCTAAATATATCAATAAAATATATTATTATAATATAATATATTTATATTATATTATAATAACAATATAATATATTATAATAGAGACAAAAAAAGATGGAGAATAGTATAATAGGAAAGTGGAAACAATAATTTTAAAAAATATATTTTATAAATTTATTACTTAATTTTAAAAAAATTAATTATCGGTTCCTAGTTAAACCCAGTTAACCGGCCAGAACCGACCAGAACCGGTAGAGTAAGAACCGGTAAAACCGATATCATTAACGGCCAGTTAACCGGTTTGTAAAATAAAAGTCAAAACTGGTATTAACCGGAACCGTTTAACTAGTTAACCGATTAACCGGCAGGTTGAACACCCCTACTATTTGGTGTTTATTTTTAAACCCTAACACCTTTAAATATGACTGATATTCTTTAGGTATAATCCTCCCTAGTAATCATCAGCAACATGTACCAGTATTTAAATATTGTTGTTTCAATATTTTAAACAAGCGTTAAAACTTAGAAGCATGACTAAGACTGGAAATCGAGGTTGAAATTCTCAAACCTTGAGATTTTCCACAAAACCTTTATACCAAAAGGATTTTTAAATAAAATTTCATTCTTTTTAAGTGAAAAATAATCTCCTCTTCAAAAATAAATTTATATGCAAATTCATTTAAGAAATTTTGATTTTTTCTTTTGTAACAAAATTGAATGAAATACATTTGTAAATTGATTGAATTCAATGCATTTATAAATTGATTGAATTCAACAAATACGAGATCAAATTTAACCGAAATATTTTTTGTGTACATGCATGAATGTGACAATACCGGTCGGTCTAAAAAAAATTAGGCCTTATAAGGGCAACTATAATGATCAATCTTTTGTCAAAAAAGTTAATTTTAATTTTGTTAATTTTTATAAATCACTTAGTTGTTTGACTAACCTCAAAATGTTTTTGTTTTAACGAAATTCTTGACAAATATAATAATAATTGTTCCCTTAAAGAATTCAAATCAGATGATGTAAACACTCAATTTTTAGTCTCGACCTATCAACAAATAGGGTTTTCAAAAGGAATCATGTACAAACGATCTATCGCACCTATCAACAGATAGGGTTTGTAACTGAATCATATACAAATGATATCTCGACCTATCAATAAATAGGTTTTTAGACGGAATCGTGTACGAACGATTAGCGAACCTATCAACAAATAAGGTTTAGATACCAAATTACAATTAGGATTTGGGATATCTAATTACAATTAGTTTTTAAATGGGGTAGTGTACGAACGATATCACGTACTTATTGACATATAGGGTTTGAGATACCTAAATACAATTAAGGTTTGAACAAAATTATGTACAAACAATCTCACATACCTATCGACAAATAGGGTTTGGGATACCTAACCACAATTAGGTTTTAAACAAAATAGTGTACGAATGATCTCATGTACCTATCGACGGATAGGGTTTGGGATACTTAAATACAATTAAGGTTTAAATGGGATCGTGTACGAATGAACTCACTTACTTATCGACAAATAGAGTTTGTGATACTTAATTACAATTAGGGTTTAAATGGGATCGTGTGCAAACGATCTAATGTACCTATCGACAGATACGGTTTGGGATACCTAACTACAATTAAGGTTTAATGGGATCGTGTACGAATGATCTCACATACCTATGGACATATAAGGTTTTAGGAGACTCGATTTTGCTTATTTTGCTTTTGTAGTATCTGTCTTGGCTCTATGACTCTTAAGAGAATATTTCAACAGAATGTTTCTCTTTCTTTTCAAAGGGTCCTTTGTAACTAGTTGAAACTCGTTGGTCGGCGATTTCAAACTCTATTTATGGTAAGATGACTCGTATTTTTAGATAAAGAAACATTTTTTGTTTCACTAATTTCTATACTTGTTTATATCTTTTTTCGAGATTTGTATGAACCTTGATCCTTTTAAATGAATTATGATGTTTCTGGATTCGAAATGTATTAGGGGCTAGGTTTTGAAAAATATTTTCGTCCTTTGTAATAATTTTTATTTCATTAAGGAATAAGATTTCTTTTTCCCCAACTTTTGAGATATTGACTATTAAATTGATCTCATGTATAAACGATTATCCAGAATCATAACCCTCGAAGAAGATATTCAAAACTTTGATGTTTTGATAAAAGAGTGCAACTTATTTTGGTTGCTCGGTCTGAACCACAATCTTGAAAGTTCAACTCATCACAAAAACATTTTGGGGAGGTTTCTTGACTTTTTGCTTTGAGTTTTCATTTGTTAGTTTTCTCTTTTTTTTTTCTTTTGTTGACTTGCGGATATATCTGGTAGAATCGGTACACCATTTTCTTAGTCGTAGAAATCAACACTAGAGCCTGAGTGAGCAACGAATGGTAATTTCAATACTTCAACCACTTGAGTCGTTTTATTTTTTGTTTCTAGGTATATCTGATAGAATCGGTACATTCTGCTTTTGTCGTAGAAATCATGACTAAAGTTTGAGTGAACACAAATGGTAATTTCAATAACTCAACCAACATAAAAACATTTTTCAATTTTTTTTAATAGATTTTGGGGGTTTATTCTAGTTTTATTTTTAGCATTTTTATCTTTTTGGTTTTTTTCTTCTCAAAGTGTGAGTCTCAAACCTCTTTTTCTTTAATAAAAATAATGATAAGGTGTCCTTTCTCAATTTGGGGCTCTATCTCTCGCTTTTATGGGTTTATTCTAGTTCTTTTTCTTCAAGAACATTCGATGGATGGTTAATCTTAGGATAATCGCTTACAAAGAAAAAAAGTTATTATGAACGATATCTCTTAAATTAGAGTCATTATGAAATCCTCATTTTATTTTGTAGAAGATCACTCGAATGGAAGCGAAGCTCTTAACTTTGCCCCTACTTATTTTCTAAATTCGTCACATCGATTCTAGAAAAAGATCAAAGTTTTCTTCTTTTCTCATAAGATTTCCTCTTTTTCTTGAGGAAGGGACTAGAGGTTTTATTTATTTTTGTGAGACCAGACCCGCAAATATATATATATATATATATATATATATATATATATATTTCCTACGTATCTTTTATCTTTTATTTTACTACATTGAGAAGATTGTGGTCTTTGTAGTTCAAAGATGAGTCATCTATCCCTGTTGTAAGTTATACAAAACTTGAGATTGGATTCTGTTGAAATAAGCTTCTTTCAAGGTCAAGCTTTAAACTATTATATGCGTAGCTTGATATTATACAAAATATCTTTTAACCGCATTGAGATTTCTTAATGTAACGAACTCTTCACCTTCTAGATTAGATAGGAGTACATATCCTCTAAAGAGGATTTTTGTAACTAGGAAGGGTCCTTCCCATTTGGGTCGAAACTTGCAACTGGGGTCTAGGAGTTCTCGGGTTCGTATGAGAATTAGATTATCTTCCTTGAGGTTTTTAGGTTTTACCTTCCTATTGAAGGTGTTTGACATACGTTTTTGGTAGACTTAGGCTTTACATAAAGCATTTAACCTTTTGTCCTCCATTAACGTTGTTGGTCATATCTAGATTTCAGAAAATATTCTTCAATAACATGTCTCTTTAAGAGTATTCTTAGTGTTGGAATCTCGATTTTGATAGATTGTACAACATCCATGTCGTAAACCAGGGAGAAGGGAGTTTCGTCTGTCGTGGTTCGAGCGGTTATATGATATCCCATAAGGCGCGTGGATGTTTCTCGTACTAGTCCTTATATGTTTTAGTCATCTTCTTGATGATCCTAATCATATTTTTATTATCCGCTTCGACCGCATTATTGGTTTGGGGTCTATAGGGTGATGATTTGTGATGCTCGATCTTGAACTCGTCGAGAAATTGCAACACTTTTCCTTTGAAGTGTTGACCATTGTCTAAAATCAAGGCTTGAGGAACTCCATATCTAGTGATGATAGTAGTTCGAATGAACGTTTCCACTTGAGATGATTTCAAGACCTTTTAGGAGCCTACTTCAACCCATTAGGTGAAGTCATCTATAGCGACGAGTATGAACTCCTCTCCATTTGATGCGTGGGGATAGATTTTCCCGATGACGTCGATGCCCCATGTAGAAAAGGGCTAAGGGGACATCATATTATAGAGGAGCGAGGTCGATGTATGCTTTAGGTAGTAGAGATTTGGCATTGATGACAATTCCTTACATAGCTCACACATTCTTATTCGAGGTTTTGCTAGTAATATCCTAAACAAAGTATTTTCTTAGCTAAAGTCATTCCATTCATGTGTGAGCCACATGTCCCTGCATTTACTTCTTCTATGATCCTCTTGGAATCTGGATTGTCTATGCAAAGCATGTTTTGACTGTCAAAAGATTATCAATAAATCTTGTTGGATATCCAAGCGTAATTGGTGGAATAATAACGTAATGCCCATCATTCCTTAGCTCGGAATTGGGAAGGATAATCTCCATACTCGATGTATTTCTAAAGAGTATTGTACCAAGGTTTAATAACATTCTCACAAGAAGTGATTTCTCCCGATTAACAACCAGGTCATTTCTTTTGTTGGATTTTTAACGGTTTGACTTTAATTCCGTCCAGAATTTAGGTCATGGTTAGCAAAGTAGCTAGAGCATCCACGAAGCGATTTTGGCTTCTTGGAGCATGAACAAATGATACTTGATCGAATTTGTTCATGTATTTGGTTAGGTGGGTGTGGTAGGGTTTCAAGTTTTCCCCTTTCATTTTCCATGAGACATTGTCTTGTAATATAACCAAGTTATAGTCATCAATGACTTCTATCTTAGTTTTCACTTGTTTATATGCCAATTTAACACCCGAGAGGGGCCTCATATTCGGCCTTGTTATTGGTGATGGGATATTCGAGTTTTATTGGATATTGGGTTGTAGGTCCCTTTCGGGTCAAATAACAAAATCCCAATTTTGTAACCTTACTTTCTAGAAGCTCTATAAAACATCGGTTTCTATATGTTAGATTATGCTAATAATTTTGTCATCGGGAAATTCAAATTCGTTTTCTAACTCAATAATGATGGGTTGGTCAACGAGAAAGTCCATAACAACGCTTCTTTTGATAGACTTCTATATTATTTATACTATGTCGTATTCGGATAACATCATCATTCATTTGGCTAGCCTTGATGACAAAAGAGTTTGTTGGAATAATAAGTGGATTAGGTCCAGTCTTTATACCAATTTTATGGGGGTGGGCTTGCATGTAGTATCTCAACCTTTTGGTGACCCATGATAATACCCAACATATTTTATCAACTGGAGTGTAATTAAGTTTACACCCAGTCATCCTTTTACGTATGTCATATACAATCGTTTCGAGTTTGTCCTTATTTTCTTAAACCAAAAGGCTTCACGTGGCTGTGTCTATTACAGTAAGGTATAGGATGAGAGAAATGTCGGCTCTAGACGACATTAGTATGAGAAAGGATTTTAAATAATCCTTGATTCTATCAAATTCTTGTTGAATGTTTTCAT
>NW_025919289.1:0-5005 GCF_907164915.1 Impatiens glandulifera
TAATATATTTTATAATTAATTTTATATCCATATATATTTATCTCTTTATATATTAACTCTTATATTTTTATTTTTATTAATATATTTTTTAAAATTCTTTTCATATTTATTATAAAGTATTTTTTTAAACTTTTTTTTATGTTTTATTCTCATTTTATAATATATATACATATTTATACATATTTTCTCTTCTAATCAATTACTTTTAGTTTTTTTTCTTATATTTATATATATATATATATAAATTATAATAATATATATATATATAATAATATATATATAATAACGTGCATTTCTTTCTTATATATATAATATATTTCTTATTTTTATTTTCTCTCTCATTATATATATATATATAATTAATTAATTTTGTACCTCTAATAATTAATTTATTTTTTAGGTTATCACTCATCATTTATATAATAATTTTCCTATCTAATTTTTTTTTCTCTTATCTTATTTTTTCTAATAATTAGTTTTTTATGTTATCACTTCTTATTTATATATTAATTTTCCTTCCTAATTAATTTTTCTTTATTTTGTCTCATCTTACTTTTATATATATATATATATATATATATATAATACAATTTATAATTAATTTTATATCAATATATATTTATTTAATATTTTGGCATTATATATATATATATATATATAGAAATGATTATGTGAGTGAATTTGGTGAGAGAATTTGGTGAGGGAATGATGTGGCATAATCTTAAAAAATCAAATAATTTCTCTTTTATATATATATATATATATATATATATATATATATATATATAAATCATTAGGTGAGTGAATTTGGTGAGGGAATGACGTGCCATAATCTTATTCGCTGGAAAAAATCAAATAATTTCTCTTTTATATATATTTATATATATATATATATATTATATATATTAACTCCTATATTTTTATTAATATATTTTTAAATTTTTTTTCATATTTATTATAGAAGGTTTATTATTATTAATATTATTTTATTTTATATTTTTATTAATCATTTTACAATTTATATTAATTATTTTATAATTTATATAATTATATTATATATATAACCACATATTTAAAACAAATGGTTAAAAACTTAAAAATATATATGTATACACAAAATTTTAAATTGAAATCAATTTGAAAATTGTGGTGGTATATATATGAGATTAAAATATCTCATATATTAAAAGAGGAGATATAAGACTAGTGGCCAGTGTATATATGAGAATGTGATCAAATGTGTTGTCTCTTAGAAAAATCATTGAACAATTTTTTTTTTTTATCAAATTATCTTTATTTGGTTTTCCACCTCAGTTTGTTTATAAAATAGTTTGAAATAAATAAAATTATTATTGACCTACGGATCTAAAATTATATAATAGAAAGATATTGTTTTTCCTACAATATAAGGTGTTGCACTATATCGTAATTTGTAAGGGGAGTGAGAAATATATGATGACGATGAAATATTTTTTGCAATAAACTCTTTCGATTCACATCCGTAAATCTTGACTATATTACTAAAATGGTAAAATTTAAGATCATTCATTTTTTTCTTATTTATTTATTATTATTATCAGGTATGATTATATAAAGATTAGAAAACATTAAAAGATTGTCAATTTCATGTGTTTGATTACATTTTAATATGTCACTTGATTTAACGTATTTAACGAGATTATAATTATTTTTTTCTTCTATAATATCTGTCCACGTTTTTAATCTTTGTTACCTTAGTTAGTGAAGAATCATGCAAATATTTACACCTTATATATGCTATAATATGGCTCAAGGTTTTCATATTTTTTTTTGAGTGTTTTGGTTTTAAAATTTCTATAAAGACTTTTTTAGAGGAGCTGAGTAAATTTGGTGATATTAAAAAAACTTAAATATTTGTGACAATATTGCAGATCAAATGGTAAAAGACTTTTACATCAATAATTTTTCTTAATTGCAGTTTTTTAACATAATGCAAGTTTGTAACATCTATGTCCAAGCGAAAAAGAACATACAACAAATTTACTAAACAATTTGAGTGGATGTTTGATAATTTTCAATGACTTTATATAAATAATATTAACATTTTTTTATTAATATAATCATAATCTATATATATCTAATAATGACGCTTAATTTATAATGTTGGAGGTGTATAACATGCTCTCTCCATAATCATTCACAAATCAGGTAATTTCTCTTTCCTAATTTATTTATTTTAATTATTATTTCTCTCTCCTAATATATATATATATATGAATATAAATTTCTTTCCTAATATATATATTCTTTTTCCAAAATTTAATTATTAAATATTTTTTTCTCTCCTATCATAATTAATTATTAATTTATATTTCCTATCATATTTATTAATTATATAGTACTATTATATATTATAAATATTTATATATAAAAATATCACTGCTTACCATATTTCTCATAAAATTCTTATGGTATTAAATGATAAATTAATAGGTAATTTTCACAATCATTCACAAATCAAATAATTTCTCTTTCCTAATTTATTTATCTTAATTAGTTTCAATCTCCTGATATATATATATATATAAATTTCTTTCCTAATGTATATATATATATTTTAGTATTTTTTTCTCTTTTTACCATATACATATAGATATTTATATATTTTTTTTCACATTAATAATATAAAATATTTTTTTATCAGTAATTTTTATATTAAAATATATAATATTACATAACATATTTATTTTTATATTTAATAATAACAATATATATAATAATGCTTAATGCATTAATATGGAGGTTTATATACAAACTCATCATAAATGAATAAATATTTATTTATATTTATATATAATAACGTTTAATATGATTTATTAAATTAACAATAAAAATTAACTATAATTCTCTTACTCTATTTTTCTTAATTAAATTATATTAATATTAATTCAAATTTTTTATTAAATATCAATTATAAAACCTCCAACAAAAATCTCCAACAAAAATCTCCAACAAAAATCGTATAATAAAATATTAATTATAAAACCTCCAACAACACCAACAACACAACAGAATTCTCATTAATTTAGTATTAAATATTAATTATAAAAGCTCTCCAATTAAACCAATTAAACTAAACTTTTCATTTTTTTCTCCACCAAATTCTCCATCCAAATATTTTTTCTACTTATAAATAATCTTAGATCAACAAAGTCCAACTGCAACTACCACGTCAACAAACACTGATATTTTCTTCCTCCTCTCTTACTCTTCTTTCTTAAAAATTTTGTTTGTTTGGTTAAAGCAGATAGGGGAGATATTACAACCGAGAATATTCAACTCGGAGTCCCCATGGATTATTGAGCACGATTGGATCCTCCGATTCTGGCCAATTACATTGGAAAATATGTAAAGTTTCAGATAGCAATGATAAATGTTGCGTCTTTGAAAGGGGAGAATATTTGACAATGGCGGCGGCTAAGATTCTAGAGGTAAAGAGTCAAAATAAGTAAGGAGAGAACTCTGAAGACTTAGGCGGCTCCGGAGTTATCAAAACTGATATTTTCTCCCTCCTCTCTCTTACTCTTCTTTTATTTTTTATTTTTTTGTCTGGTAAAAGCAGATGGAGGAGATATTACAACCGGGAATATTTAATTCGGAGTCCCTATGAATTGTTGAGCACGATTGGATCCTCCGATTCTGGCCAATTACATTGGAAACTGCGTAAAGTTTCAGATAACAACGATAAATGTTGCATCTTTGAAAAGGGAGAAGGTTTGGGATGACGATGGCGTCGGCTGCGATTCTAGAGGCGATTGTAAGATTGGCTAAAGGAGTTGTGAAGAGGGTAGAGAACTGGTTATCTAATGCATGGTTATCTGATGCGGATTTAGCATTTGTCGGTCCAAAATTGTATGGCATTGGTGGGTTGCTGCGTTTTGAGTTGTATGAGACGGATTTTGGATGGAGCTGACCGGTGAAGGTGGAGATAGTTTCTATTGACACTACTAGAGTTTTCTCTCTGTGATGCTAGAGATGACCAAGGCAAGATTACTTTTAATAAACATAAGATTGAAGTCAATCTTCCGTGTGAAGGGCTGAAAGATATTGACAATATTTAATAATTTAATCCTCTAACTTATTATTGTAGTTGATGAATTTTGTGTTATTCTAAATAAATTTTGTATAAGAAACTTAATTATATATATATATATATATATATATATTAATTAAGTTGTATTTTTTCATGAGTTCAAATAAATTGTTTTTTTATTATCTATTTTAATATCTTATTTAGATTTTTAAAACGTTTTTATATATAAAATTAAATTTTATTAGGAAAGAATATGAATTTCGGACAAAGTTGTTGAAGAGGTATTTTTTCAATTTTTTTTTATCAAATAAATTTTTTTTTATTATTGTTTAATATTTTATTAGATTTTTTATTGTCTTATTTTATTGTTCAATTTTAATGACAATTTACTAGGACAAAAAGGATAAAGATTACTAGGACAAAAAGGATAAAGATTTAGTTTCTCTTTTTTATTTTACATTATCTAATTTCGTTTAATGAAAGTTGTTTTTTATTAATATATAATTTAACCTGTATTATTTTTTCAATGAGAAATGATTAGGTAAGGGAATTTGGTGAGGGAATGACGTGGTATAATCTTATTCGCTGAAAAAATCAAATAATTTCTCTCTTTTCTCTCTTTCCTCCCACTTTTACATTTTTCAACCAATGAAGTGATGCCACGTAATTCCCTCATCAAATTCCCTCCTTCTATCACTCCTCTTTTTTAATAATATATGATATTTTAAATTATTGTCTTTCAATTTTTATATATGGTTCTTTTAAAATTATAAAATATTTCATATTGAATAATCTATTTTAATTTAAAATTTTTTATTTTATTTTCAATAGTTTAAATTAGTTGTCTTTCCTATCTTTTATAATTAATTTTATATAAACATATTTTTCTTCACACAAATTTTCCCATATATATGATTAGGTGAGGGAATTTGG
>NW_025919290.1:0-37738 GCF_907164915.1 Impatiens glandulifera
GGCCCTTATTGAAAACCTGTCCCAACAAACAGCTGCGATGCAAGCTGCCATAGACCGAAGATTTGATGCGGCTGATGAACATATGGCAGCCTTTGAGAGCGGGGCATCTGGAAATGTGCAAGAACCCCGCCACAGACCCTATGATGATCATTCTTGCCATGGTCCTTCACCATTTAGGCCCCCGCATCCTGGCCAGAACCGCGACCAACACTATGCTCCTCCCACTTGGCTAACCAAGGTCGATTTTCCTCGGTTTGATGGGTCGGATGTCGAGGGCTGGCTAATATCTGCCGAGCAATTTTTCAGGGTGGACAAAACTAAGGATGCCACTAAATTAGAAATCGCCCCCATTCACTTTTCTGGCGAAGCAAGAATGTGGTACGGGTCATATCTTCAAAACCAAAATCATATGGAGGCCTTATCTTGGGACGTGTTCAAGAGAGACCTTATGACTCAATTCGAGCCCTCTATACATGACACACTAATGAGACAGCTGATTAATTTAAAACAGGTTGGGTCGGTTCAAGAATATAATCTACGATACATGTCGATCTCTCAAAAACTCTACAGCATGCCAAGGGAGTACGTCATAGATTGCTATTTGTCCGGTCTAAGGGAGGAAATTGCAAACTGCATCAGGCTGCGATTCCCAGATTCTTTAAACGAAGCCATGACCATGGCTAAAGTCTAAGAAGCAACATATCGGTCCTTAATGAGCAGTGGTAACTTGTACATCGCTGAAGCATCGTTGCTGCCCACGCCATCCAATATCAACACACATGGGCCGAACACCAATACTGACTTCAAGAATTCATCATATGGGTCCTCTTCAAATGCAAACCATGGCCATGTTAAGCAATTAGACCCAGCCTCAATGAATGAAAAGCGAAAGAAGGGCCTATGCTACTCTTGCAATGAAAAATGGCAACCAAACCATAGGTGTAAATCAAAGTTATTCATGGTCTCGACCAATCAAAAAGATCAAGAACCCGACCAAGAACCTGTTTTGGATGATCTACCTTCATTGCTCGGCCCAAGGGATGAACCAACCATATCTTTACATGCTTTGACCGGGTCTAAAGCTTTTCAAACGCTCCAGATTCTTGGCAAAATTGGGAACATACCAGTAGTGATCTTGATCGATACAGGAAGCACCCACAATTTTATCAATAGCAGGATTTTGGAGAAAATAGACCACAAAAGCATAGCAACCAGGGTGCAATCGGTTAGAGTGGTCGATGGGTCTAATGTGTTATGTTCTAGTGTTTGTAAGGACTTGAAGTGGTCGATGGAAGGCAATGAATACCAAACAGAAATGAAGGTAATTTCCATGGACAGATATGATATTGTGCTGGGAATTGAATGACTGATTACTATAGGCCCGTCTTCTTGGGACTTTGAAAAGCTGACCCTATCCTATTAGAAGCAAGACAGAACCACGGTCCTAAAGGGGATTCCTCGGTCGCAGGCCAGTCTAATGCATGGAAACCTGCTGGAAAAGACCTTAGATGAATATATTGTTGCTGCCAAAATGCAAGTAAAGAGTAAGCCCGAAGGCCAAACTGTTTCACTCGCGGCATTGACCTTGGAAGATATTCCTAACGATCTAATTAGAAGCTATGGCTCCTTCGATGCTACTGTTATGCTGGTTCGGGAAAAAGACTTGGCTTGGATTTTTGAGCCAAGTATGAAGTTTAATTGAAGTTGGAAGAAATTATTTTTGCACCGGGTGCTGGAGACATTGCAGCAACAAAGGTCAGCTCTAAATAATGAAAAACTCGACCTTGGGTGCACAAAAATTCCAGACATGGGTGGAATGGCGAGGACCCGACCAGCTCCACTACTGAAACGATTCTGCCAAAAGATTTTTAAGATGACCGGTCCTATGCGGCGAAGCTTGCTGAATATTCTGAAGTCCGACCGAAGCAATAGTTTTGAAGTTGAAGATGCGTATTAGAGGCTGACCAGTCCACATTCTTTTCGTCGAGGGCGACGAACCTCGAAGGGGGAGATTATGTTACGGTCTTCTCATCAAAAACCTCGGTCCTAAAATATTTTATGCACCCGTCTCTAGGCCCAAGTGTGCATATGGGCCAGTTTATGTTTTTTTTGGAATAATTCTGTTTTGTTTACTTTCTCTCTTATTTCTCTTGAAACCGAATTCTGTTATGTTAGAAGTAGTTGTAACCGAATACTTTTGGGTAAACTAGCCTCTTTAAATGGTTATGCCCACCCCACTTTTTGGGGCAATGAATTGAATATTTTGGAACTTGGTGCTCTAAGTTATCTCTCGGCCCTCATCCCCTTTTCTTGGACCGCTAGGTGTATACTGGTGGTATTCTCTTCTCACCCCGGTTTCTTCTCTCTTAACTTTGAATTCTCTCCTCATTCTATGTCCGCTGCGTTTGAGTATTGAATTCTATCATCGGTCCCAACAATCAAGAACTTGTTTCTTGAACTAAAGAACTCGAAAGGCTCAGTTATAGTTAAAAGCTTAACACCTTACTAATCCTTAACAAGGCATGCATGTTTTTGAAAATCAACAGTATAACCATTGTCACACAATTGGCTAATACTAATCAAGTTATAACATAAGTTTCTACAAGCAGCACGCTGTTGATAGTTTGGTTACCATGGATAATCTTACTCTTACCCATGGTTTTACCTTTGTTGTTATCACCAAAAGTGATTTTAGGCCCTTCGCATTTAGTCACTCCAGTCAATAGTCGTTAGTCGCCGATCATATGAATGGAGTAGCCACTGTCCAGATACCAGATAGACTCCTTTAGGTAGCTTCCCTAAATCACCTACAAATATACATATTTATAGCTTTTGGTACCCACATTTAATTGGGTCCACGATTGATTAGTTCTTTGGAGATCCATATTTGAGTTATTTTAATGGATCTCCCATTTTGTGTTGTGATTAATGCGTATGATTTAGGCTTGGCAGATGTCTTTCTTCTAGCAGCTGATCTATTAACTTTAGAGGATAGTTTTTGTAGAAAACTTCTTGAATTTATTTCAAGTTTTTGCTTTCCAGACTTGCTGGCTGCCCTCTTCTTGGGCTTTAACCACCTTGAAGTTGGCTTCACATAAATATTTTCATCCTTTGAAGTTAAATCATCACAGCTTGGATCAGTTCCACTATTAGTTAAATATCCTTTGATAAAGCTTATAGTCTTAAACTCAATGTTTACTGGATTCAACTTTTTATTGGATTTGTCTGGGTTGCCATAGTTAAATCCTAAACAGGATTTGCATCCGACAGGCCTCAACTGACTGATTAGCTGTCTGACTACATCCCTAGACTTCGTCTAGGAACTGACGACGTAGGTCAATCTTTCGTTTTCAAACAAGAGAGTTTGAATCTTTTCCTTGAGCTTCTCATTCTCAAATGAGAGCTCAGTCATTTTCAAAACTTCTTGATCATTGTTTTGAGATGAAGGAGGGCTATGATATTTTTTCATTTTGAAGTCATCTAAGGATCTTAAACAAAATTTCAGCAGTTTGATCCTTAGAAATCAAAAGTATAACCCAAGTAAATCTAGAATAATCATTAATTATTACTAGGGTATATATCATTCCACCTAGACTAGTGTCTGAAATTGGACCAAACAGATCCATGTGCAATAATTCTAGGCACCGTTCAGATTGAGAATTCCCTTTATTTTTGAAAGTTGATCTGACCTATTTGCCCATCTGGCAAGCAGGACAGACCCTGTCTTTTAAAAACTTCAATTTAGGCATTCCAGAAAATATATCGTTTGAATAGATGTTGTTAATGATTTTGAAATTAAGATGATTTAATCTTTTATGCCAAAACTAATTCAGATCATTCTTAGCTATCATGCAAATAGGATCAGACGTTTTATGCTTCCAATTCATTTTATAAAAAAATTCTACCATGTTTCCTATCAGTAGAGTGTTACCTTACTAATCCTTAACAAGGCATGCATGTTTTTGAAAATCAACAATATAGCCATTGTCACACAATTGGCTAATACTAATCAGGTTATAACATAAGTTTCTACAAGCAGCACGCTGTTGATAGTTTGGTTACCATGGATAATCTTACTCTTACCCATGGTTTTACCTTTGTTGTTATCACCAAAAGTGATTTTAGGCCCTGCACATTTAGTCACTCCAGTCAACAGTCGTCAGTTGCCGGTTATATGTCTGGAGCAGCCACTGTCCAGATACCAGATAGACTCCTCTAGGTAGCTTCCCTAAATCACCTACAAATATACATATTTATAACTTTTGGTACCCACATTTAATTGGGTCCACGGTTGATTAGTCCATTGGAGATCCATATTTGAGTTATTTTAATGGATCTCCCATTTTGTGTTGTGATTAATGCGTATGATTTAGGCTTGGCAGATGTCTTTCTTCCAGCAGTTGATCTGTTAACTTTAGAAGATGGCTTTTGTAGAAAACTTCTTGACTTTCATTCAAGTTTTTTCTTTCTAGAGTTGCTGGCTTCCCTCTTCTCCGGCTTTAGCCACCTTGAAGTTGGCTTCACATAAATATTTTCATCCTTTAAAATTAAATCATCACAGCTTGGATCAGTTCCACTATTAGTTAAATATCCCTTGACAAAGCTTATAGTCTTAAACTCACTGTTTACTGGATTCAACTTTTTTATTGGATTTGTCTGGGTTGCCATAGTCAAATCCTAAACAGGATTTGCATCCGACAGGCCTCAACTGACTGATTAGCTGTCTGACTACATCCCTAGACTTCGTCCAGAAACTAACTACGTAGGTCAATCTTTCGTTTTCAAACAAAAGAGTTTGAATCTTTTCCTTGAGCTTCTCATTCTCAAATGAAAGCTCAGTCATTTTCAAAACTTCTTGATCATTGTTTTGAGATGAAGGAGGGCTATGATATTTTTTTTCATATTAAGTTGATTAAAATAACTATATAGCTTCTTGTACTCAATGACCATGTCATTGAGTGCAGTGGTTAAGTCATATCGTGTGAACTCGTCTGAGGAGAAGTCAAATACCTCATAGTCGTCATCTTCCATAAAGAATTTGACTCCTTCATCATCACTATCACTTGATGAGGATTCGTCATAATCGATGTCAGCCCATTTTCCTTTTCTCTCTGCAGGCAAAAGAGCTTTCTACACTTTCTTGTTCTTCTTGTCATCCCGCTTTGGCTTTCTGCATTCCCTTGTAGTGTCCTAGTTTATCATAGTTAAAAAACTTCAAGTTAGTCTTGTAATCACTCTTACTATTATTATTATTTGAAGAGCTTGAGTAGAGTGGGTCTTCTCCATGAACTTGCCGAATTTCTTCACGAAGAGAGCCATTGCATCGCTGTTAATTTGATCATCAGACTTCATGACATTGGCGGTAGGGGACTCCTCAGTAGTCACCAGCGCCTTGGTTAAGATGGATGATGTGGATGGCTCCTCTTTGTTTCTAGAGTTTATCTCAAACTCATAGGTCTTCAGATCGGCGAACAAATCATGCAACTCCATGTTGTTGAGGTCTGTAGATTCCCTCATGGACATTGTCTTTATATCTCATTCTATGGGCAAAGCACGCATAACTTTAATTGCAACCTCTTTTTTCCTATATGTCTTGCCCAAAGTGGAGAGATCAACGATGATACTACTGAATCATTCATCGAATTCAATGATTTTCTCTTTAGGACGCATCTTGATATTGTCGAATTGCTGTGTGGCAACCATGAGTTATTTTTCTTTGGTTTGTTCATTTCCCACACACAACTGAGTCAGCCTCTCCCAATTTTCTTTGGTAGAGGTGCATGATTTGATCTTACTGAACATATTAGACGTGTAGTCTAATGTACACGGAATTAGACGTAAGTCTAATGTATTCGAAATTAGACGTACAGTCTAACTCATCGGAGTTAGACGTGTAGTCTAATAGACTTGTAATTAGACGGATGGTCTAATAGATATTCAGAATTAGACGTACAGTCTAACTCATCGGAGTTAGACGTGTAGTCTAATATATTTGCAATTAGACGGATAGTCTAATTAGTGAAAGTTAGACGTGAGCCTTTGAATATTCATACTGTGAAGCTGCTTTCTGATTGTACTGTGTGTGAATCAAGAGAGAGCTAGAATCAAAACACCTTTAGCTGAGTGATATTCTTCATCTTGTAATTGAATAGAAAGTGTTCTGTTCAATAGTGAGCTAAATGTGTATAAACTGTATTTGATTCGAATCATATTATAGTAAATCCTTCCGGTGGTTGGAAGAAGGGGTGACGTAGGAGAGTTTCTCCGAACATCCATAAACAAACTGCTGTGTTCTTCATTTCTGTCATCTTTTCATATTTCATCTTGTGCTTCAAACCCAAGTAAATGATTTCGTCTTGAATCTGTTTCAAGTGTTTACGAGAGTTTGCGTAGAATAGAAAGCGAATTAAATCCCTAACAGAATTTCTTTCAAACCGTTTTTCATAAGTCTTCATCCTTAGCTAGACTCCCATCTCTATCGATAAAGCCGATCCTATCAATTAGTATCAGAGCCTAGTTTCTAATCTCAAGCAACAAGAACCTGAAGCATGTCTATCATCAATGAAATCCCTATTCTGTCAATGGACAACTGCGAGTATTGGATGATGAGGATGCAAGCTCACTTGGCTGCTCTTGACTATCATATGTGGAGCATCATTACTGATGGCCCCATAAAGATTTCGAATCCAAGAAGTGAGTGGAATACTGAAGACAAGATGACCAACAACCTGGATAATGTGGCAAGGAATATTCTGTACCAGTCGATCAACATGAACGTATTCTATGAAATCAAGTTTTGTTCCTCTGCTAAAGAGATATGGGATAAGCTCAATCAGATCTACGGTACAAATACTCAAGCTAAGAAGAACCAGAAAGCATTCATATGCAATGAGAACAAATCCAGATGGGCTAAAAGTGATTCAGAGGAGTCTCCTGCTGAAAAAGAGAACGAACCTGTAACTTGTCTGATGACAGATGACCAATCTAAGGTAAATGATATCTTTGCACCAGAATTTACAAACGAGGAGTTAACTAATGCACACAATGAAATGGCCATTGAATACAAGAAGTTAACTGACTCCTTTTATGAAATGAAAGTCAAATATGAATCAACCGTTCTTTCCTCCAATAAAGGATCTGAATCAAACGTTGTTGATGAAAACTTAACAGAGATCTCATTTGAGAATGAGATGCTCAAGGAACAGATTCAAACTCTCTTATCTGAAAACAAGAGATTAAACTATGTAGTCAGTGCATGGACAAGGTCTGGAGATGCTGTCAAATATCAGATCAGCATGTTGAAACCTGCTGGATCTAGATCCGGTTTGGGATTTGATAGCAATGACCCTAATTTGTCATGTAAAAAGTCAAATCCTCCAACTGACAAGTTTAAGCCTGTAAACTTTGTCAAAGGGAGTATGTCTGACATTGAATCTGATCCTATTCATGAAGAAGTTGCTTTCAAAAATGAAATAGTTTATGTTCCGCCGAATGTTAGCTGGCTTAAGAATAAGCTAGAAGCAGCTAACAAGTCTGGAAATAAAAAACCTGACTCTAAGTCAAGGAGTGTTAAAAGAAAGTCTTCTTCAAAAGCTAAAGGATCAGTGGCTAGCAGAAAGTCGCCTGCTAAGTCAAAAACATATGCATTAATCATGGCACAAAATGGGAAATCCATCAGAATAACTCAAATATGGATTTCTAAGGGACTGATTGACCGATGACCCAATTGAAGGTGGGTACCAAAAGATTGTAAATATCTATTTATGTAGGTACAAATAAACGAAGGACTGGAGGAATCTGTATGGTATCTTGATAGCGGATGTTCCAGGCATATGACAGGAAACAAACAGCTTATCACTGATATATCAGATTGCTCTGGACCTAAGATCACGTTTGGTGACAACAAGAAGGGTAAGACCATGGGTAAGGGTAAGATTATCCATGGTAATCTAACTATTAATGACGTGCTGCTTGTTGACAATATGTGATATAATTTAATTAGCATTAGTCAATTATGTGATAATGGTCTATCAGTAGATTTTCAAACTCATGCATGTTTAGTTAAAGACCAAGATGGAAACATTTTATTAATTGGAAGTAGAGTAGGAAACTCATATAAAATGAATTGGCAAAAAGAGTCTTCTGATCCTATGTGCATGATTGCCAAGAATGACCAGAAATGGTTATGGCATAAACGTTTGAACCATTTGAATTTTAAAACCATCAACAACATTTGTTCAAACAATTTAGTTATTGGTTTGCCCAAACTTCAGTTTTCAAAGGACAAGATATGCACTGCTTGCTAGTTAGGCAAACAGGGTAGATCATCGTTCAAAAGCAAAGGGAAATCACAATCCAGCCGTATCCTAGAACTTTTACATATGGATCTGTTTGGTCCAATTCCTGTAAAGAGTATTGGAGGAATGAGATTTTCCTTAGTTGTTATTGATGATTTCTCTCGTTTTACATGGGTTGCATTTTTACCATCAAAAGATAAAACTGCTAAAATTTGATTAGGATATTTAAAGGAATTCAGAATCAGAAATCTTTGAATATCACGTGCATTAGAAGTGATCAGGGAACTGAGTTCACTAACAGATACCTATCATCTTATCTCGAGGAGACTGGAATTAGGCATGAGTTGTCTAGTGTCAGAACTCCACAACAAAACGGCATTGCTGAGAGAAGAGTGAGAACTCTGAAGGAAGTAGCGAGATCTATGCTTGCTGAATCAGATGTACCTCAAAGGTTCTGGGCGGAAGCCATTAGTACTGCCTGCTATACACAAAACCGGTCAATAATTAACAAACGTTTTGATAAAACTCCTTATGAGCTATATTATGGGAGAATTCCCACAATTTCTTATTTTAAGATATTCGGGTGTAAATGTTTCATCCATAACAATGGAAAGGTTTATTTGACCTCTTTTGATGCTAAAGAAGATGAGGGATTCATGTTGGGATACTCATCAGTAAGCAAGGCTTACAGAGTATACAACAAAAGAACACAGACTGTTGAAGAATCCCTCCATGTAGTTTTTGATGAGACTGTTGAAAGAAAATCTAATGAACCCATTGATCTTGCTGACAGACTAAAAGCGACTAGTCTTAAGTCTGTAACAAAAGAAGAAGAAACTTTGGATAAGCGGATGGCTCTGTCTAATCCAATGGCTGATCCGGTTGAAGTTCAACCAGATGTTCAAACTCCTGTTCAACAAGAAGTTGAGAGTTTGGATGTTGCGGTGTCACCAGTTCAGATGACCAACCCCCTTGGTTCCAACTTCAGATGGAACAGAAACCATCCACCAGAACTGATAATCGGAAATCCTTTCTCTCCTCGAAGGACAAGACGTCAACTGATGGATGAAATGGCCAACTCTGCATTTATTTCTCAAATTGAACCCAAGAAAATTGGTGAAGCTATAGTTGATCCAAATTGGATCAATTCTATGCAGGAGGAGTTAAACCAATTTGTTAGAAATAAAGTGTGGTATCTTACTCCTAGACCAACTGGACAAGTCAGTCATAGGAATAAGATGGGTCTTTAGGAACAAGCTTAGTGCATATGGTTTAGTCATTAGAAACAAAGCTCGTTTAGTTTCTCAAGGATACAGACAAGAGGAAGGTATTAATTTTGATGAGTCTTTTGCACCGGTTGCAAGACTACAGGCAATCAGAATCTTCCTAGCATATGCATCATTTAAGAATTTTAAAGTATTTCAAATGGATGTGAAAAGTGCATTTTTAAATGGGAAATTAAGTGAAGAAGTTTATGTAGAGCAACCCCCTAGCTTTGTAGATCATGTTTTGTCAAATCATGTTTATAGGCTTGAAAAAGCATTGTATGGTCTGAAACAAGCTCCTAGAGCTTGGTACGACACTTTAACCAATTTCTTGTTTGATCATGACTTTGTTGTTGGAACAATGGATAAAACCCTGTTTAGATTTACTAAAGATTCTCACATTCTACTTGTTCAGATATATGTTGATGACATTATCTTTGGTTCTACTAATCCCAAATTATGTGAGAAATTTGCTAAGATGATGCAGGACAGGTTTGAAATGAGCATGATGGGAGAACTTACATTCTTCCTTGGGCTTCAAGTCCGTCAGCTAGAAAACGAAACTCTTATCAACCAGGCCAAATACACCAAAGAACTGCTAAAGAAGTTTGGCTTGGAGAACTGTTTTACAGGAGCTACTCCAATGAGATCTTCGATTAAATTGGATAAAGATGAAGGTGGTCAAAGTGTCGATGTAACATCATATAGAGGACTCATCGGATCCTTGCTGTATGTAACTGCCAGCAGACCAGACATTCAATTTGCTGTTGGTGTTTGTGGCAGATTTCAGACTGATCCTAAACTCTCTCATTTCACTACTGCTAAACGTATTCTTAAATACTTAAAGGGAACTCAAAATGTGGAACTGTGGTATCTGAAGGATTCCAGTTTCAATTTAACCAGTTTCTCAGATGCAGATTATGCAGGGTGCAAAATCGATAGAAAAAGTACAAGTCGAACTTGCCAGTTCCTTGGAGATCATCTAATCACATGGTTCAACAAGAAGCAGACGTCGGTCGCCACGTCTACAGCTGAAGCAGAGTATCTTGCAGCTGGAAGTTGTTGCTCTCAAGTTCTGTGGATTCAACAACAACTCAGAGACAATGGGATTGAGGCTGATGAATCTCCAATTTTCTGCGACAACACAAGTGTTATCGCAATCACCTACAAACTAGTTCTGCATTCTCGGACAAAACTGTTGGGTCAAATTATTTTGACTAAGTGTTGAAATAATGTATCCCTTGATATTTTGATGATGAAATAATTTATAAGTTTTGATACACGTGTATTAAGACAAACATGTCTTTAGACTTGGTTCTAATGAGGGTCATTAGACCGATTTTGATCTCCATTCGCATTAAGTTAGACGCAAGTCTAATGAAATTAGACGCTCAGTTTAACTCATTGGAGTTAGACGGGGGCAGTCTAATAGACGCATGAATTAGACGTGAGTCTAATGGAATTAGACGTAAGTCTAATAGAATTAGACGTACAGTCTAACTCATCGGAGTTAGACGTGTAAGTCTAATAGACGTGTAAAGAATTAGACGAGTAGTCTAATGAATACACGGAATTAGACGTAAGTCTAATAGAATTAGACATACAGTCTAACTCATCGGAGTTAGATGTGTAAGTCTAATAGATGTGTAAAGAATTAGACGGGTAGTCTAATGAATACACGGAATTAGACGTAAGTCTAATAGAATTAGACGTACAGTCTAACTCATCGGAGTTAGACATGTAAGTCTAATAGACGTGTAAAGAATTAGACGGGTAGTCTAATGAATACACGGAATTAGACGTACAGTCTAACTCATCGGAGTTAGACGTGTAAGTCTAATAGACGTGTAAAGAATTAGACGGGTAGTCTAATGAATACACGGAATTAGACGTGTAAGTCTAATAGACATAAATAATTAGACGGATTGTCTAATTAGTGAAAGTTAGACGTGGGTCTAACTCCTTCAGATAAGTCTGAAGTAGAACCGAAATTAGACGTGGTAGTCTAACTCAGTGGAGTTAGACGTACCCGTCTAATGGTTATTATAATTAGACAGATTGTCTAATTAGTGAAAGTTAGACGTGGGTCTAACTCCTTCAGATAAGTCTGAAGTAGAACCGGAATTAGACGTGGTAGTCTAACTCAGTGGAGTTAGACGTACCCGTCTATTGGTTATTATAATTAGACGGGTTGTCTAATTAGTGAAAGTTAGACGTGGGTCTAACTACTTCAGATAAGTCTGAAGTAGAACCGGAATTAGAAGTGGTAGTCTAACTTAGTGGAGTTAGACGTACCCGTCTAATGGTTATTATAATTAGACGGATTGTCTAATTAGTGAAAGTTAGACATGGGTCTAACTCCTTCAGATAAGTCTGAAGTAGAACCGGAATTAGACGTGGTAGTCTAACTCAATTGAGTTAGACGTACCCGTCTAATGGTTATTGATATTAGACGCGAGTCTAATTATATTAGACTAGTCGGTCTAATAGACGTTTTTCATCAGAAGGAGTTGACTTATTTCATTAGACTGATCCGTCTAACTGAAATACGTCTAATGCTCTGATTCAAGCAGTACGCTTGAATCTTGCATTTCTCCTACCCACGTGCTATAGCTGTACCCTACTCCTGCTCCAGTTTCCTGTGAAATTAGTACAACAACTATATGCATCCAATCAAGGAATAACACGTAAGAGAATTTTCCTCATATTACCCGTTTTGTAGGTACATCCCTGATGGAATATTCGGCGAACTACCAGTTCGGTACGGCCACGATCCTTGTGCTCAGAACCTGTTGTGTACAATGGAGGCTTTCCAATAGAAGAGCGCCACATATCATTCTTGAAGATTCGACCGTTAGCTTCTGATCTGTATTTAACCAATCCTTAGAGCAACGGACGAAGCACCTCAGATACACGCGAAACCTTACGAATAACCAAGCATTCTGATTTTGCAGAGAGACTACTCAATCATCTTGCTTACTGAACTCATTTTTGAAGCTTCTTTCTGATTGTACTGTGTGTGAATCGAGAGAGAGAGCTAGAATCAAAACACCATTAGCTGAGTGATATTCTTCATCTTCTTGTAATTGAACAGAAAGTGTTCTGTTCAATAGTGAGCTAAGTGTGTGTAAACTGTATTTGATTCTTATCATATAGTGAATCCTTCCGGTGGTTAGAAGAAAGGGTGACGTAGGAGAGTTTCTCCGAACATCCATAAACAAACTGTTGTGTTCTTCATTTTCTGTCATCTTTTCATACTTTGTCTTGTGCTTCAAACCCAAGTAAACAATTTCACCTTGAATCTGTTTCAAGTGTTTACACAAGTTTGCGTAGAATAGAAAGTGAATTAAATCCCTAACAGGATTTCTTTCAAACCGTTTTTCATAAGCCTTCATCCTTAGCCAGACCCCCGTCTCTAACGATAAAGCCGATCCTAACAATTGGTATCAGAGCCTTGTTTCTATTCTCAAGAATCAAGTTCCCAAAGCATGTCTTGCATCATTGAAATTCCTCTTCTGTCAAAGGACAACTATGATCTGTGGATGATAAAGACGCAAGCTCACTTGGCTGCTATTGACTATGATATGTGGAGTGTCATCACCGATGGTCCCATAAAGATCTCAAAGCCAAGAAGTGAGTGGACCACTGAAGATAAGGTGACAAACAACCTGGATAATGTTGCTAAGAACATCCTGTTCCAGTCTCTCAACACAAAGATGTTCTGTGAGATTAAGTCCTGTTCCAATGCAAAAGAAATATGGGATAAGCTCAGCTAGATCCATGGAGTGAGCCCTCAAGCAAAGAACAACTAGAACGCATTCATGTGTAGTCAGAACAAATCCAGATGGGCTGACAGTGATATTGAGGAGTCTCCCACCGAAAAAGAAAATGAAGCTGTAACATGCCTGATGGCTGATGACCAACCTAAGGTAAATAATATCTCTGAACCAGAATTTACAAACGAGGAGCTATCTAATGCACTCAATGAAATGGCTATTGAGTACAAAAAGCTAGTTGACTCTTTTTATGAAATGAAAGTCAAATATGAATCAACTGTTCCATCTTCAAAGCAAGAACCCGAATCAAATGTTTTTGATGAAAACTTAATAGAGATCTCATCCGAGAATGAGATGCTCAAAGAACAGATTCAAACTCTTTCATCTGAAAACAAGAGACTGAACTACATAGTTAGTGCATGGACAAGGTCTGGTGATGCTGTAAAATATCAGATCAGCATGTTGAAACCTGCTGGATTTAGATCCGGATTGGGATTTGATAGCAATGATCCTAACCTGTCCTGCAAAAAGTCAAAGCCAAATGACAAACTTAAGCCAATAAGTTTTGTCAAAGGAAGTATGACTGACATTGAATCTGATCATATTCATGAAGAAGTGGCTTTTAAAAATGAAATAATTTATGTTCCACCAACTGTTAGCTGGCTTAAGAATAAGCTTGAAAAGGCTAATAAGTCTGATAATTTAAAACCTGACTCAATGTCAAGGAGTTTTAAAAGAAAATCCTCTTCAAAAACTAAAGGATCTGTGGCGAGCTGGAAGTCATCTGCTAAGTCAAAAACCTATGCATTAATCACAACAAGAATGGGAAATCCATCAAAATAAATCAAATATGGATTCCTAAGGGACTGATTGATCGAGGACCCAATTGAATGTGGGTACCAAAAGATTGTAAATATTTATTTATGTAGGTACAAATAAATGAAGGACTGGAGGAATCTGTATGGTATCTTGATAGCGGATGTTCTAGGCATATGACTGGAAACAGACGGCTTCTCACTGATATATCAGACTACTCTGGACCTAAGATCACATTTAGTGACAACAAGAAGGGTAAGACCATGGGTAATGGTAAGATTATCCATGGTAACCTAACCATTAATGATGTGTTGTTAGTTGAGAACTTGTGTTATAACTTAATCAGTATCAGTCAACTATGTGATAATGGTTTGTTAGTAGATTTTTCAAACTCATGCATGTTTAGTTAAAGACCAAGAGGGAAAAATCTTATTAACTGGAAGTAGAGTAGGAAACTCATATAAAATGAATTGGCAAAAAGAAACAACTGATCCTATGTGCATGATTGCCAAAAATGATCAGAAATGGTTGTGGCATAAACGTTTGAACCACTTGAATTTTAAAACTATCAACAACATTTGTTCAAACAATTTGGTTATTGGTTTACCTAATCTTCAGTTTTCAAAGGACAAGATTTGCACTGCTTGCCAATTAGGCAAATAGGGAAGATCATCGTTCAAAAGCAAAAGAAAATCACAATCCAGCCGTATCCTAGAACTTTTACATATGGATCTCTTTGGTCCAATTCCTGTAAAAAGTGTAGGAGGAATGAGATTTGCCTTAATTGTTATTGATGATTTTTCACGTTTTACGTGGGTTGCATTTTTGCCATCAAAAGATAAAACTGCTGAAAATTTGATCAGAATATTTAGAGGCATTCAGAATTAGAAACCTCTGAATATCTCATGTATTAGAAGTGATTAAGGAACGAAATTCACTAACAAATTTCTATTATCTTATCTTGAGGAGAATGGAATTAGGCACGAGTTGTCTAGTGCCAGAACTCCACAGCAAAACGGCATTACTGAGAGAAGAGTGAGAACTCTAAAAGAAGCAGCGAGATCTATGATTGCTGAATCAGATGTTCCTCAGAGGTTCTGGGCGGAAGCCATTAGTACTGCTTGTTATACTCAAAACCGGTCAATTATTAACAAACGTTTTGATAAAACTCCCTATGAACTGTATTATGGGAGAATTCCCACAGTTTCTTATTTTAAGATATTTGGATGTAAATGTTTTATCCATAACAATGGAAAGGTTTATTTAACTGCTTTTGATGCTAAGGCAGATGAGGGATTTATGTTGGGATACTCATCAGTAAGCAAGGCTTACAGAGTATACAACAAAAGAACTCAGACTGTTGAAGAATCCCTTCACATAATATTTGATGAGCCCGTTGAGAGCAAATCCAAAGAACCCATTGATCTTGCTGACAGACTACAAGCGGCCAGTCTTGAGTCTGTAAGTGAAGAAGAAAAAACTTTGGACAAGCGGATGGCTCTATCTGATCCTATGACTGATCCGATTGAAATTCAACCAGACGTACAAACTCCTGTTCAACAAGAAGTTGAAAGTTTGGATGTCGCGGTGTCACCGGCTCAGATGACCAATCCTCTTGGTTCTAACTTCATATGGAACAGAAATCATCCACCAGAACTGATAATTGGTAACCCTTTTTCTCCTCGAAGGACAAGACGTCAGTTGATGGATGAAATGACCAATTCTGCATTTATTTCTCAAATTGAACCAATGAAAATTTGTGAAGCTATAATTGATCCAGATTGGATCAATGCTATGAAAGAGGAGTTAAACTAATTTGATAGAAATAAAGTGTGGTATCTTACTCCTAGACCAACTGATAAGTCATTTATAGGAACAAGATGGGTCTTTAGAAATAAGCTTAGTGAAGATGGCTTAGTCATTAGAAACAAAACTCGTTTAGTTGCTCAAGGATACAGACAAAAGGAAGGTATTGATTTTGATGAGTCTTTTGCACCGGTTGCAAGACTAGAGACAATCAGAATCTTCCTAGCATATGCATCATTTAAAAATTTTAAAGTTTTTCAAATGGATGTGAAAAGTGTATTTTAAATGGAAAATTAAGTGAAGAAGTATATGTTGAGCAACCCCCTGGTTTCATAGATCATGTTTTACCTGATCATGTTTATAGACTTAACAAAGTATTGTATGGTATAAAACAAGCCCCTAGAGCTTGGTATGACACTTTAACCAATTTCTTATTTGATCATGATTTTGTTGTTGGAACAGTGGATAAAACCCTGTTCAGATTTGCTAAAGACTCCCATATACTACTTGTTCAGATATATGTTGATGACATTATCTTTGGGTCAACTAACCCCAAACTATGTGAGAAATTTGCCAAGTTGATGCATGATAGGTTTGAAATGAGCATGATGGGAGAACTTACATTCTTCCTTGGGCTTCAGATCCGTCAGCTGGAAAACGGAACCCTCATCAATCAAGCCAAATACACTAAAGAACTGCTAAAGAAATTTGGTTTGGAGAATTGTTCTACAGCAGCTACGCCTATGAGTTCTTCAGTCAAATTGGACAAAGATGAAGGTGGCCAAAGCGTAGATGTTACAACATATAGAGGACTCATCGATTCTTTGCTATATATGTAACTACCAGCAGGCCAGACATTCAATTTGCTGTTGGTGTTTGTGGCAGATTTCAGGCTGATCCTAAACTCTCTCATTTCAATGCTGCTAAACGTATTCTTAAATATTTGAAGGGAACTCAAAATGTGGGACTGTGGTATCCGAAGGATTCCAGTTTCAATTTAATTAGCTTCTCAGATGCAGACTATGTAGGATACAAAATTGATAGAAAAAGCACAAGTGGATCTTGACAGTTCCTTGGAGATCGTCTAATCACATGGTTCAGCAAGAAGCAGACCTCTGTGGCAACCTCTACAGCTGAAGCAGAGTATCTTGCAGCTGGTAGTTGCTGCTCTCAAGTTCTGTGGATTCAGCAACAGCTCAGAGACTATGGAATTGAGGCTGATGAATCTCCAATTTTCTACGACAACACGAGTGCCATCGCAATATCCTATAATCCTATTCTGCATTCTCAGACAAAGCATATTGAAATCAGGTATCATTTCATCCGAGAACACGTCAATCAGAAGCAAATCCGTCTTGAACATGTTCCCACGGATCAACAAACTGCAGACATTTTCACGAAGCCTCTTCCAGAAGCTAAGTTTTCTCACTTTAGAAATATGCTAGGTTTGGTTGATCTTGATTGATGCAATTATGTGCATAAATTGAGGAGGAACGTATTGTTCAAAATGAAACTGGACAGATACGAAAGACGGAGGTTCTAATTCGTCCTAAGGATTCAGAGTCTAAGAAACACAGCTACTTAGACGAACATTTCCCTTGAGCAGTTTCATTTCTATATGAAATCATTGTCTTGGTTATTTTAACCTGCTTGATTAGACGGATGCATCTATTAGACGGACACGTCTAATAGAAGTTAGACGTTTTTACGTCATGAGCAAGAGGCTGCTCACTTCTAATCAGACACGCGTGTATCACGTGCTGTTATAGCATAATTAGACGCACACGTCTAATAGACTATTTTCAAAAAGAAGTTAAAAATGTGAAAAGAAGAATAAAAATGTCTAACTACTGGTGTAATTAGACTCTTCATCTTCTGGAAATTAGGACAGCTATCCTTTTAATGACATCTGTTTGGGTTATTTTTCCCGCCGAAAAATAAATCAGTCATTTCTCAAAAGAATTGAAGACACGTGTCTCTCAATATGCAAGAAATGACAAATATTCCTCACATCTTTTGCTTGTACATTTAGTATTAGACAGTTTATTTCATGTTAACATTAAATGTTGTGTATTGGGAACTGTCTTTTGAAATTCTTGACGGTAGAAGTAATCATTTGCTTTCTTCTTAAAACCCCGGTATTAATAGGTTCATTCTCTCTAAAAGGTTAGAAGATCCCTGAAATCTCTCTCTCACTCTTTAGAAATCGAACCCTCTGAATCTCTCTATCCCTTGGTCAATCAAAAATGCTGCCCTTCCGTCCAAAATTGATTCAGGTGGACTTTCAATCTGTTTCTACTCTTGAATCTCCGGGCATGCAAAAGATGTTCGACTCTCTGAAAGCTTCAGGGCTGAGAAGATTCCTCACCCCTCATGAAACCTATCATGAACAACTTGTAAATGAGTTCTTCTAAACCGCTAGCTTCTATCAAGATAGTGTCATTGCTGGTGCTGTAATGGGCCAGATGGTATGGCTCACAGAAGAATCATTTGGTGAGTTTTTCCATCTCCCAACAGAAGGTATTGATGACTTCTCTACTACTCACCCTAACCTCATGACTTCGATGATCAAAGTCTTTTCCGATTCCCCTGAAGTAGATATTCATGGAAAGAAGAACCTTCTGAAGGTTGAATATGCTCTTCTAAGTGATATCATTTCTAAATCCCTTCTGTCTAAAGAAACCTCCTACAAGTATTGTACGAAGGTTTTTCAGATAATGGTGGCTATCACTAAGGGTGTTCTTGTGAACTGGACAAGCTTCCTCTTCGGGAATCTTGTCAGAATGGTTGTAGCCAGAAAGAAGATCTTTGGCTTTGACGGTCCTCTCAGTTCCTTTCTCTGTCATCGTCTTAACGAATCTGGTAAGAGTTTCCCCCTCCCTTCTAAGATCCTGAACTACCAGAAAGTGGTAGATTATATTCACAGGGTGGAAACGCTCAAATCTAAGAAACGTAAAAGTGAAGACTCCAACTCTCTCGTAACTGCTGTCTTAGAGGCATCTTAGGCTGAAGTGTATCCCGTCCAGAAGTTATGACCAGGGAGAAGAAGAAGAAGACTATTGTTTAAATGTCTTTTTGTAGTTATTTTTTAATGTCTCTATAATGCTTTTGGTAAAATTATCATGGTTACATTGAACAATGTTTTGAGTGTTTCTTCCGAAAACACTTATATGTGATTAACGTAGATGTTTTTGAATGATTACTTGCATGTTGTCCGTCTGTTTATTTATTGGATGAATGCATGTTGTGTTATTTGTATGCAGGTTTGCAATTTCTTCATCAAAAAGGGGGAAATTGTTGGGTCAAATTATTTTGACTAAGTGTTGAAATAATGTATCCCCTGATATTTTGATGATGAAATAATTTATAAGTTTTGATACAGGTGTATTAAAACAAACATGTCTTTAGACTTGGTTCTAATGAGGGTCATTAGACCGATTTTGATCTCCATTCGCATTAAGTTAGATGCAAGTCTAATAAAACTAGACGCTCAGTTTAACTCATCGGAGTTAGACGAGGGCAGTCTAATAGACGCATGAATTAGACGTGAGTCTAATGGAATTAGACGTGAGTCTAATGGAATTAGACGTAAGTCTAATAGAATTAGACGTACAGTCTAACTCATCGGAGTTAGACGTGTAAGTCTAATAGACGTGTAAAGAATTAGACGGGTAGTCTAATGAATACACGAAATTAGACGTAAAACTAATAAAATTAGACGTACAGTCTAACTCATTGGAGTTAGACGTGTAAGTCTAATAGACGTGTAAAGAATTAGACGGGTAGTCTAATGAATACACAGAATTAGACGTAAGTCTAATAGAATTAGACGTACAGTCTAACTCATCGGAGTTAGACGTGTAAGTCTAATAGATGTGTAAAGAATTAGACGGGTAGTCTAATGAATACACGGAATTAGATATAAGTCTAATAGAATTAGACGTACAGTCTAACTCATCGGAGTTAGACGTGTAAGTCTAATAGACGTGTAAAGAATTAGACGGGTAGTCTAATGAATACACGGAATTAGACGTGTAAGTCTAATAGACATAAATAATTAGACGGATTGTCTAATTAGTGAAAGTTAGACGTGGGTCTAACTCCTTCAAATAAGTCTGAAGTAGAACCGAAATTAGACGTGGTAGTCTAAATCAGTGGAGTTAGACGTACCCGTCTAATGGTTATTATAATTAGACAGATTGTCTAATTAGTGAAAGTTAGACGTGGGTCTAACTCCTTCAGATAAGTCTGAAGTAGAACCAGAATTAGACGTGGTAGTTTAACTTAGTGGAGTTAGACGTACCCGTCTAATGGTTATTATATTTAGACGGGTTGTCTAATTAGTGAAAGTTAGACGTGGGTCTAACTCCTTCAGATAAGTCTGAAGTAGAACCGGAATTAGACGTTGTAGTCTAACTCAGTGGAGTTAGACGTACCCGTCTAATGGTTATTATAATTAGACGGATTGTCTAATTAGTGAAAGTTAGACGTGGGTCTAACTCCTTCAGATAATTCTGAAGTAGAACCGGAATTAGACGTGGTAGTCTAACTCAGTTGAGTTAGACATACCCTTCTAATGGTTATTGATATTAGACGCGAGTCTAATTATATTAGACCAGTCGGTCTAATAGACGTTTTTCATCAGAAGGAGTAGACTTATTTCATTAAACTGATCCGTCTAACTGAAATACGTCTAATGCTCTGATTCAAGCAGTACGCTTGAATCTAGTATTTCTCCTACCCACGTGCTATAGCTGTACCCTACTCCTGCTCCAGTTTCCTGTGAAGATTAGTACAACAACTATATGCATCCAATCAAGGAATGACACGTAAGAGAATTTTCCTCATATTACCCGTTTTGCAGGTACATTCCTGATGGAATATTCGGCGCACTACCAGTTCGGTACGGCCACGATCCTTGTGCTCAGAACCTGCTGTGTACAATGGAGGCTTTCCAATAGAAGAGCACCACGTATCATTTCTGAAGATTCGACCGTTAGCTTCTGATCAGTATTTAACCAATCCTTAGAGCAACAGACGAAGCACCTCAGATACACGCGAAACCTTACGAACAACCAAGCATTATGATTTTGCAGAGAGACTACTCAATCATCTTGCTTACTAAACTCATTCTTGAAGCTTCTTTCTGATTGTACTGTGTGTGAATCGAGAGAGAGAGCTAGAATCAAAACACCATTAGCTGAGTGATATTCTTCATCTTCTTGTAATTGAACAGAAAGTGTTCTGTTCAATAGTGAGCTAAGTGTGTGTGTAAACTGTATTTGATTCTTATCATATAGTGAATCCTTCCGGTGGTTGGAAGAAGGGGTGACGTAGGAGAGTTTCTCCGAACATCCATAACAAACTGCTGTGTTCTTCATTTTATGTCATCTTTTCATACTTTATCTTGTGCTTCAAACCCAAGTAAACAATTCCGCCTTGAATCTGTTTCAAGTGTTTACACAAGTTTGCGTAGAATAGAAAGTGAATTAAATCCCTAATAAGATTTCTTTCAAACCATTTTTCATAAGCCTTCATCCTTAGCCAGACCCCCATCTCTAACGATAAAGCCGATCCTAACAAAAACATATTGAAATCAGGCATCATTTCATCCGAGAACACGTCAATCAGAAGTAGATTCGTCTTGAACATGTTCCTACAGATCAACAAACTTCAGACATCTTCACAAAACCCCTACTGGAAGCTAAGTTTTCTCACTTTAGAAACATGTTAGGTCTTGTTGATCTTGATTGATGTGATTACATACATAAATTAAGGGGGAATGTATTGTTCAAAACGCAACTGAACAGACATGAAAGACACGGGTCTTAATTTGTCCTAAGGATTCAGAGTTTGAGATACACAACTACTTAGACGTACGTTTATTTTAGTAGTTTCATCTTCATCTGGAATTATTGACTTGGTTTGCATAACCTGCATGGTTAGACGGATACGTCTAATAGACGTTAGACGTTTTTACGTCATGAGCAAGAGGATGCTCACGTCTAACCAAACACGCGTGTCTCACGTGATGTTTTTGCATAATTAGACGTATAAGTCTAATAGACTGATTCTCAAAAGGAAGTTGAAAATGTGAAAAGGAGAATAAACGTCTAACTACTGTTGTAATTAGACTCTTCATCTTCTGGCTAGTTGGACAGCTGTCCTTTGCTGGTTTCTGATCAAGTTTATTTTCCCGCCGAAAAACAAATCATTCATTCCTCAAAAGAATTGAAGACACGTGTCTCTCAATATACAAAGAATGACTAATATTTCTGACAACTTTTGCTTGTACACATAGTATTAAATGTTTAGTTTCATTCTAACATTAAATGATACGTTTATTGGGAACAAACTCTTGGGTTCTTGACGGTAGGAGTAATCATTAGAAAATTCCTACACATTAGGCATTGATATTTGTAGGGTTATTCATTCTAAAGATTAGAGCTCTTCGAAATCCCTCTCTCTCTAGAATTCGAATCGTCTAAGCCCTTGTTCATCAAGTCGAAATGTCATCCTTCCGTCTAAAGTCGATTCAGGTGGATTTTAGATCCGTATCCACTCTACAATCTCCGGAAATGCATAGGATGTTTGAGTCTTTAAAAGCTTCCGGGCTGAGAAAATTACTCGCCACTCATGAAATCTATCATGAACAGTTGGTTCATGAATTTTTCGCAACCGTTGGGTTTTATCAAGATAAAGTTATTGTTGGGGTCGTAATGGGCCAGATGATCTCCATCACAGAAGAGTCTTTTGGTGCGTTTTTCCAACTTCCAAAAGTAGGTATTGATGATTTCTCAACCACTCCTCTTGATCTAATGATTACAATGATGAGAGTCTTTTCTGATTCTCCTCAAGTAGACATTCATGGAAAGAAAAACCTACTGAAGGTTGAATTTGCTATGTTAAGCGATATCATCTCGAAATCTCTTATATCCAAAGAGTCTTCTTACAAGTATTGTACGAAAGTCTTGCAGATAATGGTGGCTATCGCTAGGGGTGTTCCAGTCAACTAGACAAGCTTCCTCTTCGGAAATCTTGTCAGAATGGTTGTTGCTCGGAAGACTATCTTTGGTTTTGACGGTCCTCTTAGCTCTCTTTTGTGCTTCCTTCTGAATGAACCCAGTAAGAGTTTTCCCCTTCCTTCTAAAATCCTGAACTACCAGAAGGTTGTAGATTACATTCAAAGGGTGGAGACGCTCAAGTCTAAGAAAAGGAAAAGAGAAGACTCTAACTCCCCTCTAACCGCAGTCTTAGAGATCTCTTAGGTTGAAGTCTATCCTTTCCAGAGTAAAGTCTAGGAAGAAGAAGAAGAATAAAATTTAAATTTCTTTGTGAAATTTCTTTTGGATCTTTTGATAATGTTTTGGGGGTAAACTTATTTTGGTCACTTTGAACAATGTTTTGTGTGTTTCTTCCGAAAACACTCATTTGTAATTCATCTGATTGTGATGTCTTGAATGTTTTACTTGCATGCAAACAGGTTTTAGTTTATTTATATGATGAATGCATGTGTTGATATATATATGCAGGTTTGCAATTTCTTCATCAAAAATGGGGAAATTGTTGGGTCAAATTATTTTGACTAAGTGTTGAAATAATTTAACCATTGAGATTTTGATGATGAAATGACTTATGAGTTTTGATATAGGTGTATTGAAACAATATTTCATGAGACTTGGCTCTAATGAGGATCATTAGACCGATTTTGGCAATTAGATGCATAGAATTAGACGTACAGTCTAACTCATCGGAGTTAGACGTGTAGTCTAATGAATGCATATAATTAGACGTACAGTCTAACTCATCGGAGTTAGACGTGTAGTCTAATGAATGTAGAGAATTAGACGTACAGTCTAACTCATCGGATTTAGACGTGTAGTCTAATGTACACGGAATTAGACGTAAGTCTAATGTATTCGAAATTAGACGTACAGTCTAACTCATCGGAGTTAGATGTGTAGTCTAATAGACTTGTAATTAGACAGATAGTCTAATAGATATTTGGAATTAGACGTATAGTCTAACTCATCGGAGTTAGACGTGTAGTCTAATATATTTGCAATTAGACGGATAGTCTAATTAGTGAAAGTTAGACGTGAGTCTAACTCCTTCAGACAAGTCTGAGGTAGAACCGGAATTAGACGTGTAGTCTAAATCAGTGGAGTTAGACGTACAGTCTAATGGTTATTGGATAATTAGACGTGTAGTCTAATTAGTGAAAGTTAGACGTGAGTCTAACTCTTTCAGACAAGTCTGAGGTAGAACCGGAATTAGACGTGTAGTCTAACTCAGTGGAGTTAGACGTACAGTTAATGGTTATTGGATAATTATACGTATAGTCTAATTAGTGAAAGTTAGACGTGAGTCTAACTCCTTCAGACAAGTCTGAGGTAGAACCGGAATTAGACGTGTAGTCTAACTTAGTGGAGTTAGACGTACAGCCTAATGTTTATTGGATAATTAGACGTGTAGTCTAATTAGTGAAAGTTAGACGTGAGTATAACTCCTTCAGACAAGTCTGAGGTAGAACCGGAATTAGACGTGCAGTCTAACTCAGTGGAGTTAGATGTGTAGTCTAATGGTTATTGTAATTAGATGTGTAGTCTAATTCTATTAGACCAGGCGGTCTAATAGACTCGGTTACTAAAAGGAGATGTTTAATTTCATTAGACTGATTTTCACAATCCGTCTAACTGAAATACGTCCAATGCTTAGTTTAAACAGTATGCTTGAAGCTAGCATTTCACCTACCCACGTGCTATAGCTGTACCCTACTCCTGCTCCACTTTCTAGTGAAGATCAGTACAACAGCTATATGCAACCAACCTAGGAATGCCACGTAAGAGAATTTTCCTCACATTATTTGTTTTGCAGGTACATCCTGATGGAATATTCGGCACATTACCAGTGGTGTACGACCACGATCCTTGTGCTCGAACCTGCTGTGTACAATGGAGGCTTTCCAATGGAAGAGTGCCACGTATCATTCTAAAAGATTCGACCGCTAGCTCTTGCTCAGTATTTAACAAATCTCAAGGACAACGGACAATCTACCCTACAAATTTATCCGAACACAACGAACAAGCAATCTGATTATGTAGAGAGAGAAACTACTCAATCATCTTGCTTACTGAATTTAAGCCTTTGAATATTCATACTGTGAAGCTGCTTTCTGATTGTACTGTGTGAATCAAGAGAGAGCTAGAATCAAAACACCTTTAGCTGAGTGATATTCTTCATCTTGTAATTGAACAAAAAGTGTTCTGTTCAATAGTGAGCTAAGTGTGTGTAAACTGTATTTGATTCGAATCATATTATAGTAAATCCTTCCGGTGGTTGGAAGAAGGGGTGACGTAGGAGAGTTTCTCCGAACATCCATAAACAAACTGTTGTGTTCTTCATTTCTGTCATCTTTTCATATTTAATCTTGTGCTTCAAACCCAAGTAAACAATTCCGTCTTGAATCTGTTTCAAGTGTTTAAGAGAATTTGCGTAGAATAGAAAGCGAATTAAATCCCTAACAGGATTTCTTTCAAACTGCTTTTCATAAGGCTTCATCCTTAGCCAGACCCCATCTCTATCGATAAAGCCGATCATATCACTTTGGCCATATTGTTGAGGTTGTTCTTCCTCTTCTCTTCAGAGGTCCACTCAGACCTTGGGTTCTCCTTCATCAAAGGAGTGCCATCGGAGGTTATTGTGGAACTAGCCTTCATAATTTTTATTGAGCCATCGGTGATGACATACCACATGTCATTATCTAGGGCGGCTAGACGCGCTTTCATTCTTATCTTCCAGTGATCATAGTTTTCCTTCGTAAACATAAGGATTTTTCTTGGGAGAGACATGACAAACCCAATCAGACACACAAACCCAATCATACACACAAGACTTAACAACTGCATGTTTCTGAACTTTTAGCTAACACTCTGTTGAAAATACAAACAATGTTCAACTTACAATACCGAAATTTTACACAGAAAGAATAGTAGATGAATTACAGAATGTTCTTTGAGCGAGAGTAAACACATTGCTTAGTAATTCTTAGCTCGTGAGAAGTGTTCATGAGAGAGACATAGATTGCAATTGTTCAAGGTCGAGATTAGCGTTTTTCTTCTGTAAGAAGATTCACCGTTGTCCTTGGATCACCTTTTATAATGAAGTGCACCAATGGCCGAATATTCCTTTTGGACACGTGACAACTATCCATTGGACGCACACCAGGAGTACGAGATCGTACATCATAGAATCTGCGTTTGATTGTGGCCTATCGGATCGTACTGCAGAATATTCAGAATAACGTGGTGTACAGAACAATACAGAACGTGGGTTGGAAGAATATTTTAATACATGGCAGACAATCAGTTATAGCGTGTTAAACTGTCTTGGTAGACGACTGATGATGAATATTGGTGATTGCCAAGCTGATGAGCTGAGTAGATAATTAGATACTTCTTCAAATGGCAACTGAAGCAAAGCATCAAACGCTTCTTCAAACGGCTGCTTAAGCAAGACGTCTTCTCACGCACTTCTTTAGACTATCCGTCTGTAGAAGTTCATACTTCGATTACTCGCGCACTTCTTCAGACTACCCGTCTGTAGAAGTTTAGACTTCGTCTGCTCGCACACTTCTTTGGACTATCTGTTTGTAGAAGTTAGACGATGTCTACTTGCGCACTTCTTCAGACTACCCGTCTATAGAAGTTCTGACTTCGTTTGCTCGTGTACTTCTTCAGACTACCCGTTTGTAGAAGTTCAGACTTTGTCTACTCGTGCACTTCTTTAGACTACCTGTCTATAGAAGTTCAGATTTCGTCTGCTTGTGCTTGCTTAAGAATACATATGAAGACATACGTCTTTTGAGTTGTACATGTGTAACGAAAATTTACACAACTTAGTCTTTTTAGCCCACATCATTAAAACTATGTCAACTATGTCGTATTGATTTAAACTTATTCACTTAAATTTATTAAAACATTTTTCCTTAATTAATTATTTCTCTTTTAATTAATTTTCCCTTTTCTTTATTTAACTTAATCTAACAAGGCAATAAAATTTAAGTCATATATTATCAGGAGCAACTCAACATATAAAACTAATGAAGTCTGAATGAACAACAATGCAAAAAAGACAGAAGATCATGCCTATAATGGGAAAATCTACTTGGGCAATACACAGACAAAAGTGGAGGTACTAAATTCTCCATTTGAGTTTAAATTGCCTACTAAAATAGAGGAAAACTGTATAAAGGAATGGGAAAATATAGATTTGGGAAACTACATAAGAAAAAATAGAGTATCATTCCCAATTACAAAAGTGTCATTATTGAATCAATGAGAAGGAAAAGGGCTGGAAAAGATATCAGCAATTTTCAATGATCTATATTTCTTTCAATTCAAGAAGGGATCTAATCTGGAGGAAATTCTAGGAAATAGGCAAACATATATAGGATCCAACTGTATGATGTTGGAAAAATAGTATGAAGACTTGAACCTATTAATTAAGCCAAAGGAACTGCACATATATGGTTCAAACTTTGGAATATACCTGCACATATGTACAATTCTGAAGTCATTAGTCATTTTGAAACTTTATTGGGTAGACCATCATACATGGATCCGATTTCTGAAGGAGGAGAACACATATCATTTGCTAAATTTGGCATTACGGTGCATCCTAGAAGTACACTACCAAAAAGTATGACAGTAGTAGACAGAAAAGGAAAACCTACTATCATGGAAATAATTTATGAGTAGAGGCCATTCAAATGCTCTTTCTGTAGTACCTTCCAACATGCAAGCCCAAAATGTGATTTAGGTAAGGAAGAAGATCAAAAAAATCATAAATGCCAAAAAGTAGAGATGTAGGAAAATGAAACAAACGTGCCTATAATCTAAGAGAAAAATGTGATTAAAGAACAAGAAATAGAAGATAAAGAAAATTATGTACAAGAAGAAAGCAGTACAAAGAATGAGGTGGAACATCAGCTTAATCATGTTTAATCATGTTAAAGAGATAGTTGAGGAATCGTAAACAAATCAAGTTGAAGTTGTTGCTGATGAAAACATAGAGAAAGATACTCATGCTAATCAAGAGGAAGAAGAGAATTTCAATGTATACATAGAGGAATCCAAAATCATTGAGGATTCCAAGCTAAAGCTGAAGGATATGAAGACAATGATTTAGAAATTTAAGTTGAGAACAACAATGTGAAGAGTCCGAAAATCCTGAAGAATAATTCTTTTAATCAAATCAGAACAGATTCATATAAAGAAAAAAATAAAATTTAGAATAGGCAGTATTCATCAACATTTTCAGTTCATCCCCCTTTCATTGCAAGAGGAAGGGGAAGGGGAAGAGAAAGGATAAGGGGAAGAAGAAGACAACCTATTTATACAACATGTTGTTATGAAAATAAAAATCCTAATTATCCCAATTAGGATTTGATATAGTTTATAATATTTATTTGTAATCTTTGTTTGTATGTTATATTGTTACTAATTAAGTTCTCCAAGATCGTTTGATTGTCAACCTTTTATCATAAATAGGGTTTGTCTAGTTTTGATTCTTGACCCTCCATCTTTTATGATTTTAATGAAATGATTTTAACCGTTTTCCTAAAAATATTTCAAACTCGAGACTAAGGTTTGAGTCTCACTTGGTGCAAATTTTAACGTTTGTATTTTAAAGATTAAAATGATAATGATGTTGGTATATGTTGGTGCATATTTGAGATAATGGTGATGTGAATTTAAGGGTGGCATTAATAATGAGAATTCGAATTAAAGGGATTGAGGGAATGATGGTGCGAATTTGTTGATGAAAAAATGGTAGTTCGAACGCCGTTAATAATGAAATCCTTGAAGAATAGGGGAATTGTCGGTATGGTGGCCATTAATAATGGAATGTGAATTTGAATTAGAGGGATTGGTGGTGAAAATTTGAGAATGAAAGAATGGTAGTTCGAACGCCATTAATAATGAAATCCTTGAAGGATAGGGGAATTGAGGGAATGGTGGCCATTAATAATGGAATATGAATTTGAATTAGAGGGATTTGTGGTGCGAATTTGATGATGAAAGAATAGTGATTCGAACGACATAATATAAACTTTGGAGGATAAGATATGAGATGATGAAATATGTGAATTCGAATTGAGGGATTGGTGGTTCGAATGACATTAATAATGAAAATCCTTCTTAAAGGACAAGATATATGAGGTAAAGTTCTTTTCAATTTTATAATATTTTAATATATCATTTTATGTATATTTTACTTATTAGTTTTATAAATGTGTATAATAATTTGAAAAGATCAATTAAAAGACTCGACGAGGATAAAAAATCACGGCGACATGGTGGATGTAATTGAGTCGGCCAGAGGATGAGGTAAAATAAATATTTAACAATTTTAAATTTTGACATTTTTAACCTGTCCAACAGAATAATATAACTTTATTTTGATTCTTTTTTAATGTTCATCTAGCTATCATTTTTGTCCTTCCTTTTGTTATTATTTTAAATGTTAATTTTTAATGGTTAAATAGAATATTAAAAAATAATGTTATAAATTCATCCAAAATTGAATAAAATATTTATTTATATACTATAATTATTCAATTATGTGTTCAATTTTTTTATTATCAATTTTTAATGTATAATATTTGTTAATTGAATTGAATAATTATTATATATATTTTTTTAAATATGTGATCTTGATTATTAATTTTAAATTGAAAAGATGTTTTTAAATTATAATATAAAGTATCAATGTTTCGTTTCGTAATTTATTTGATTAATTTTTGCAACGCAAAGTACATAGGTTAGTTTTAAATAGAATAATATAATCATGATTCGTACATTTGATTTTTTTAAAGATTGATATCTATATATATATATATATAATGCTTAATTTTCAAAGTGTTCGGGTTGCCGAGTCGAGAGTTGTGTGCTTAATTTTGATATATATATATATATATATATATATATATATATATATATATATATATATATATATATATATATATATATATATGTGAGAGTAATGGATATTTGGGTCTGATTGTGGGTTGACCCGCTCATAAACTTAAAACGGTTAAAAATAAAATTAAAAGTATTATGTGTATGTTTCAAACTCGCAACCTAACAAAACAGAAAACCCTTTTAACCAACTAGGCTAATAAGATTTTATATTTTAAATTCAACACCAAATTTGATGAACACATGACGTTTTAACAATATAAGTTCAACTTTTTAACTAACTAATATATATATATATATATATATATATATAATTATGCTTAATTTTCAAAGTGTTCGGATTGCCGGGTCGAGAGCTGTGGTTAATTTGGATATATATGTGAGAGTAAATAGATACTTGGGTCGGATTGTGGGTTGACCCGCTCAAAAACATAAAAAGATTAAAAATAAAATTAAAAATGCTATATATATGTTTTGAACTCGCAATCTAACAAAACAAGTATAATCCTTTAACCAACAAAGCTAATAAAGCTATATATTTTAAAATCAACACCAAATTTGATGAGCGTAGGACGTTTTAACAATATAAGTTCAACATTTTAAATATATATATATATATATATATATATATATATATATATATATATATATATATATATATATATATATATATATATATATATATATATATAATGATGCTTAATTTTCAATGTGTCCAGATTTCTGGGTCGAGAGTTATGGTTAATTTGAATATATATGTGAGAGTAAATAGATACTTGGGTCGGATTGTGAGTTGACCCACTCATAAACTTAAAACGATTAAAAATAAAATTAAAAATGTTATGTGTATGTTTTGAATTCGCAACCTAATAATACAAGTAGAACCCTTTAACCAATTAGACTAATAAGACTATATATTTTAAAATCAATACCAAATTTGATTTGCGTGAGACATTTTAACAATATAAGTTTAACATTTTAACTATATATATATATTTATATACAATGATGCTTAATTTTCAAAGTGCCCGGATTGCCAGGTCGAGAATTGTGGTTAATTTGGATACATATGTGAAAATAAATGGATACTTGAGTCGGATTGTGGGTTGAACCGCTCATAAACTTAAAATGGTTAAAAATAAAATTAAAAATACTATATGTATGTTTCGAACTAGCAGCCTAACAAAAAAACATAATTGTTTAACAACCTAGGCTAATAAGACTTTATATTTTAAATTTAAAACCAAATTTGATAAACGCATTACAATTTAACAATATAAGTTCAATTTTTTAAACTAACTAATATATATATATATATATATAATGATGCTTAATTTTCAAAGTGTCTGGATTATCGGGTCAAGAGTTGTGATTAATTTGGATATATATGTGAGAGTAATGGATAATAGAGTCGGATTGTGGGTTGAACCGCTCATAAACTCTACACGGTTAAAAATAAAATTAAAATGCTATGTGTATGTTTCAAATTTGCAACCTAAGAAAACAAGTACAACCCTTTAACTAACTTGGCTAATAAACTTTATATTTTAAATTCAATGCCAAATTTGATTAACGCGAGACATTTTAAAAATATAAATTCAACTTTTTAACTAACTAATATATATATATATATATATAATGATTCTTAATTTTCAAATTGTCCGGATTTCCGGGTCGAAAGCTGTGGTTAATTTGGATATATAAGTGAGAGTAAATGGATACTTGGGTCGAATTGTGGGTTGACCCTCTCATAAAATTAAAACGGTTAAAAATAAAACTATAAAACTATAAATACTATATGTATGTTTCGAACTCGCAACCTAACCAAACAAGTAGAACTATTTAACAAACTATGCTAATAAGACTTTATATTTTATATTCAACACCAAATTTGATGAACGCGGGACGTTTTAATAATATAAATTCAACTTTTTACCTAACTAATATATATATATATATATATATATATATAATGATATTTAATTTTCAAAGTGTCCGGATTTCCGAGTATAAGTTCTTCTTTTTTACTAACTAATCTATATATATATATATAATTAATGATGCTTAATTTCCAAAATATTCGGATTGTCGGGTTGAGAGTTTTGGTTAATTTGGATATATATGTGAGAGTAAATTAAAAATGCTATCACATTTTTACCGGAATTTTTTTCTCGATTTTATATTATTACTCGTACAACCCTTTAACTAACTAGGTTAATAAAATTTATATTTTAAATTCAACACCAAATTTGATGAACGCGGAATGTTTTAACAATTGAAGTTCAACTTTTTAACTAACTAATATATATATATATATATATATATATATATATATATATATATATATATATATATATATATATATATATATATATATAATGATATTTAATTTTTAAAGTGTCCAGATTTTTGAGTATAAGTTCTTCTTTTTAACTAACTAATATATGTATATATATAATGATGCTTATTTTTCATAATTTTCGGATTGTCGAGTCGAGAGTTATGGTTAATTTGGATATATACGTGAGTATAATATTAAAAAACATTTTCACCGGAAATTTTTTCTCGGCTTATATCATTACTCGTACAAATGCACGGGCTACATTCTAGTTATACTAATGGACCAAGTGGGAAAATGTAAGTACTAATTTAATGTAACAAATAGAATTTAACACAATAAGGTATAAATTGTTTTATTTGATAATGTGTTACAAATTAGAATAATTGGAATTATACATTGCAGGAGGTTATTCTCCATTATGATATTTAATGTATTTTAATTTATTATAATTAAATTTACACATTGAAATTGAAAATAAATATGATGCATGTAGTTTATATTTATACAAATAAGGTTTTAGAGTTATTTGATGGCAATAACTCTATAAATAGGACTTGTTATCTTTAGAGGTCTTTAAGCCTATTTCATCTATTAAAATTGGCACCATTGAGAGTTAAGGAAAATAAAAGGTTAAGAAGAATCTCGAAAGCTTGGGTACCGTATTAAATACGCCGTTCGTGAGAAAAACACTAAGGTTCATCTACGATTATCGAGAGACAAATAATGATTGGAGGTAAGTGTTCGATCCAATCACGTTTTCATTTTTCGATTTAATATTCATAAAGATTTTAGAATTATTAAATCGATTTTGTTTTACAGAATTCCAACATATTGAGAAAGATTGATTTCGCAAAGTTTGTTAATGAAAAAAATCAAAGTCTTTGTCAAAATTGAGTAACACAAAAAGAAAGAAAATAAATAGTGGAAGGAAGTGGAAGCATAGAAAATCCATTTACTGTTTAATTATGATGAACCACATTTCAATAGGCTCACCCGACTTTTGAGGGTTTTCGTGAAATTATTGTGTGCTTTTTATTTTGTGATTTTTCTTGAGTTATCTCAATTGGGATTGTAACTTGTGTATTTTCAAGTTATAACTTATGTTTACCCGTCTTTTTGTTGATTGCTACTGGAATTTTGAAGTTTATGTTTACACGTCTTTTTGTTGATTGCTACTGGAATTTTGAAATCTTTATAAAGAGAACATATTATTGAAATGATTTTATCATTTTAAAACTCATATCATTTATTGAAATTAGTATTTTAATTATACATGTCATAACTAATTCGTCAAAATTTGTTTTAAAATTGTTTTTTATAATGTTGTCTTAATTTATTTTGTGAGGGGATATATGATTTCCACTAATCTTTACAACATTTTTTGGGTAATAAAATGTGTCAATTTCATGTGCTTGAGTCCTAATTAATTAGATTTTGTTGAAATTTTAAATTAATTCATAAATTTCATTATTGAATGAAAATAAAAATTTAGTTAGATAAAATTAAATGAAATTCAAACGAAATTCACACCAAATTCAAACATGAATTTAAGTGAAATTTGATTCAAAATGTAGTTAATTAACAAAATATTGTTAATTTATATGGTAACTTACTTGAGTTTGTTATTATTATTTTAATTATCATTAATTGTTATAATAATTTAATATTATTATTAATAAATTGAAAAATCATTTAATATTAGTATTAAATTTTAAATGTTTTAATTATTTTTGACAAACAATTATTTCATAATAAAGATGAAACATTAAGGTAAATGAAGAAGGCAACAATGTCAACCCCGTTGGATCAATTGATGATTTTATTTAATGATTTCACTTTTCAACAATTTAAAATCATTTATTCTCTAATTCATCATCATATATTCTAGAGATCTCTTCTTCACTCATTTCTATCTCTCTAGAAATTTGAAAGTTTTTTTTGTTTTCTTAAGTGTTTTTCAAGTTTTTCACTCAATCGAGTGTTATTCCAGTTCTTCACTTGTCGTATTTATGTTGAAACTTGGTTCTTCGAATTCTTCACTTTCGTATTTATGTTGAAACTCGGTAATCGATTCATGTATTTTGTCTATACCGTTGCATAGTGATTCTAGTGTTGAATCACTACTAATATCATTGTGCCCTAGAAGACAGTCATCTGAGATAAACTCTAGCACAAGGGGAGACGGTGAAACAGTTTTAAGGAAAATATGTTTGACACATGCTTCAAATCAACCTCTCAAATCGATGATTTCGTGTCTTCGTATTTTCTATTTTTCTTTGATTTATTTGTAATATTGTTCTCTTATATATTTTTTTTAATTTGAAGACAAGAATATATAACAATCTTAAAACAGTTTTGTGTGCTAAGTTATTTAGTAGTTTATGATGTCGAAACCCTTATCTTTGATTTTCAGAAATATAAGTTATAATGTTACAAAAGAGATGATGAATGTTGCCTCAATGTTGAAGTCGATTCGAAATCGTTCAAAAGGTGTGGTCAATAGTTATTGTTGAATAACACTAAAAGGATAGTATTGTCACCAACTTTTATATTTATATATATATATATATATATATATATATATATATATATATATATATATATATATATATATATATATATATAAAATATGCTAATATAATATATATTAATTTCATTGGAATAAGAAATAAATTGAAAATTTAGTTTTTTCATTTTCAAGAAATAAATTATAAATATAATTTATAAATAGTCAATAAAGTTAATAATAATTAAAATATATGGTTTTGGTTCAAAAAATAATTAATCACAAAAAAAAAAGTCGTAATAGCGATATAGCACGAGACCAATAAGTTAAAATGATTTCTTAGCTTAGATTTGAAATGACAAAAATAGATTCATAATAATTCAATACTAGTACAGAAGAGTCATTTGTTCTTGATTTTAATAATAAGATCTGGTTTGATTTATTCTTACAAAGAAAAATCTTAATTGTTTGAGAAACAATGGGACATATGTGCTGACATCTTCGAATACAAACGTGCAAACGAAAATGAATCTGTAAACGACTTCGGCCAAATATGTTTGAAACATTATGATTTATTTTATAGAAAATTATGTGACATGATGATGAATATTTATTTGGTAAATTATGATAATTTTTATAAAAATTATGTGTTAAAATAAATATTTTAATTGATTAAATATTATAATTTTTATATGTGAATAATGATTTATATAAATAAACATTTTAATCTCTTAAATAGAAATTATATATGAATAATTTATTTAATTAAATATTCTCAACATAGTTATCTTATGCATTATTGATAAGTATAACAAAAAAAAATTCGTAAAAGAATTGTGTGACAATCTCTTAATTAGAAAAAAACATTGATTTAAGTAATACAGATGTATGATTTAAAAAGGTGCAACACAAATGTGGGAACGAATATTTTTATTAATACTAACACAAAGTATTATTGTATATATTATGATAAATAAAAGAATGATATATTGTTAGAGAAATATGTTATATACAAAAGTTAAAGTTGCATAACTTTTTTTTTGAGAAATGACTTACGCCATTAATTAAAAAGATCCGAAAAGGGTAAAAGGAGTACAAGAGCTAAAATTGAGCTTACAACGGTTTGCTTAAAGTCAACACACGACGGCCATAAGGAATTCACAGTTTGCCTAAGAAACGCACACGGACATGAAATCATAGTACAAAAGTGAATAAGGAATGAAACTAACAATCAATCAACTAAAACAAGACGATAAGGGTTGATTTCCTCGGACTCGTCTCTCTTGTCTTTTCCCTTGTCCTTTCTTTCCTTCTTTCTTGTCACCCTTATGTCTTTTTGGGATATATTTCTGGATAGAGTTTCAGCTTCTTCGTCTTCACTAATTTCTCTTGTCACTTTTTCTTTTGGCTTGAGTTTGGAGTTGAGCGTATAAGTTGTTTCCCTTAAGGTGGTTTCTTTGACAACTTTGCGGCTTTCTTTGGTTTCGGAGCTCATGGTTTTTGAGATGTTTTGGCTTTCGCTATCATTCACGTAATGTCGAGCTTTTCGAACCTAATTAGTGGGTAAAGGGCCTTAGTTTCAGGCTCGGTGGGATCGGGATCAGTTTGGTTCTCGTTCACGTGTTCGTTGTGGTTTTCATTTGCTTTGAGGATTTCGATATGGGATTTTTTTAACCTTGATATTCTTTTGTTTGGGGGTGGCCACATGTTTCTTTTGCTTTTCTCCACCCTCTATTTCTGGATGCTCCTACATTACCTCAATGACAGTCATGTATCCATTCCGGCATCTTAACTCGAATTTTTCTGGTTTTGTACTCGTTGAATCGATCTCAATGCAAACACGGGCAAACGTGACTCGTTCAAACGATTCAAAATTGGAATTGAGCTTAAGTGGCTTTCCAATGAGTCCGGTGAGGTATGCAAGTGCTTTGGAATTACAAAGGTGTGGTGGAATGTTTCTTTGTCTCACCCACACTTGTTCGGATTGTGGCGGTTTACTATTGATGTTCATTTATTCATTCCATTTGGCAAGTTTGAAACATAAATTGAACACTAAGGTAAAATTTGAGTCGGCAATGGCTTGGGCTTCGGTCTTCGTGCCAAAAGTGAGGAAGAAATAGCCAAAGTCGTTGACTTTGACTTTTTTAAGTCCCTTTTCGCTCCATTGTCGGAAAACGGTGGCCTTGATTACTCGGAATGGGGCCTTGTGAGTTCCCATGAAGTGAACGACGACAACTTGTTTTTAATCGTTGACGCATTCCTCTTCAATTTCTAGGGGGAGTTCGATTTGGAGCGGGTATTCGAACGTTTTAATTTTTAAGCTAGGATCCACATTGTTCTTGCCTCCATTAGCTGTCCCATTTTCCCCCAAACATTATTGGTTTGCCATGTTCGGTTTGCATTTGTTTGTGAAATGTAGGCATAGGTTTTTGGGAACTTGTAGAACTTCTTCATGACACTAACCGACCACAGAACGATTTCCTCGTATTCGGTTTTGTCGAATGAGTTCTAATCTTACTCGAATTGGATTTTGAATTGGCAAATGATTTGCTTGCTCCTTTCATTGGTCTTAACAAGTTCATTCCTTTGGATCTGGGCGAGGGATTTGAGAATTTGGTTCCTAATCCTCGCCAGATTTGCGATTTCATTTCGTCCCATGGTCCACAACTTATCGAAGATTTGAGCGGTCAGGGTGCGTCTAAAGATAAGATACCTCTAGATGTTATAACTGTCCTAGAGAAAGGTCATGATGTAATGCCCACTAGATTATCAAAGAAACCACACCATAAGAGAGATGTGGATCATAGAGAAGAGTTAGTCAAATGTATTAAACCATCGGCGAAAGTTCCTTATCGCATGAAACCTGCCAAATTGGGGGAATTGAAGAGGCAACCAGAGGAGTTGGCCTTCAAGAAAGAGAAGCGTGAAATAGCCACAACCGTCAAAATA